>NW_027456082.1:412652-465056 GCF_040206685.1 Ascaphus truei | reverse complement strand
TGACAGAGAGAGAGTGACAGAGAGAGAGTGACAGAGAGAGACAGTGACAGAGAGAGACAGTGACAGAGAGAGACAGTGACAGAGAGAGACAGTGACAGAGAGAGACAGTGACAGAGAGAGACATTGACAGAAAGAGACAGACAGACAGTGACAGAGAGAGACAGTGACAGAGAGAGACAGTGACAGAGAGAGACAGTGACAGAGAGAGACAGTGACAGAGAGACAGTGACAGAGAGAGACAGTGACAGGAAGAGACAGAAAGACAGTGACAGAGAGAGACAGTGACAGAGAGAGACAGTGACAGAGCGAGACAGTGACAGAGAGATACAGTGACAGAAAGAGACAGACAGTGACAGAGACAGACAGTGACAGAGAGAGACAGTGACAGAGAGAGGCAGTGACAAAGAGAGAGGCAGTGACAAAGAGAGAGACAGTGACAAAGAGAGAGACAGTGACAGACAGTGACAAAGAGAGAGACAGTGACAGACAGTGACAAAGAGAGACAGTGACAGACAGTGACAGAGAGAGACAGTGACAGTGACAGACAGTGACAGAGAGAAACAGTGACAGACAGTGACAAAGAGAGACAGTGACAGAGAGAGACAGTGACAGACAGTGACAGAGAGACAGTGACAGAGAGAGACAGTGACAGACAGTGACAGAGAGAGACAGTGACAGAGAGAGACAATGACAGACAGAGAGAGACAGTGACAGACAGTGACAGAGAGACAGTGACAGAGAGAGACAGTGACAGACAGTGACAGAGAGAGACAGTGACAGAGAGAGACAGTGACAGAGAGACAGTGACAGAGAGAGACAGTGACAGAGAGAGACAGTGACAGACAGTGACAGAGAGACAGTGACAGAGAGAGACAGTGACAGAGAGAGACAATGACAGACAGTGACAGAGAGAGACAGTGACAGACAGTGACAGAGAGACACGTGTCCTATCCCTGCAGGTCTCTCTTGGTCGCCCGGACCCCGTTTTCTGTCTCTGCGTCACGTGGCCCGTCCGTGGCTCCAGCACACTCTTGCTGAGATTTGTGTCCCCTAGTGTTCTCCCGTGGCTTCTGGTCCTGTGGCTCACTCTCTCACGTCACGTGTGTACCCTCCTCGTGTCCTCCCGTGGCCCTAACATGAAGCTGGAGGTGGTCCCCGGGGCCCCCCACGACGGGGGTCTGGAGTTCGTGCTGGCCACGGAGAAGGAGTTTGACGAGGTCGTGTCCATGTCCCACGGGATTTACGGGGGGCTGGATTACCTGCCGAGTCGCTACCACAGCTGGGTCAGCGAGAAGGACAGGATGGTGGTACTGGCCAAGAAGGGGGGGGATGTGGTGAGGACCCTCTACACCCCTCACCTCTGACCCCATCCCCCATGCCCTCTGACCTCCTGCCCAGTAACGACCCTGCCCTCTGTCCCCTTGCTATTCTCTCTGACCCCTGCCCTCTCTCTAACCCCTTCCTATTCTCTCTGACCCCTTGTTATTTTCTCAGACCCCTGTCCTCTCTCTGACCCCTGCCCTCTCTCTGACCCACTTCCTATTCTCTTTGACCCCTGCCCTCTCTCTGACCCCTGCCCTCTCTCTGACCCCTGCTCTGTCTCTGACCCCTGTCACCGCTCTCTGACCCCATGCCTATTTCTGCCCCCTGTCACTTCTCTCTCACCCCTGCCCTCTCTCTGACCCCGTGCCCGGTTACCCCCGCTCTCTCTGACCCCTGCCCTCTCTCTGACCCCTGCCCACTCTCTGACCCCTGTCACTTCTCTCTCACCCCTGTCCTCTCTCTGACCCCATGCCCGGTTACCCCCCTCCCTCCTCCCCTCTCTCTTACCTATGCCCTCTCTCTGACCCCCGCCTTCTCTCTGACCCCTGTCACCACTCTCTGACCCCTGGCCTCTCTCTAACCCCTGTCACTTCTCTCTCACCCCTGTCCTCTCTCTGACCCCATGCCCGGTTACCCCCCTCCCTCCTCCCCTCCCTCTTATCCATGCCCTCTCTCTGACCCCCGCCTTCTCTCTGACCCCTGTCACCCCTCTCTGACCCCTGGCCTCTCTCTAACCCCTTGCACTTCTCTCTCACCCCTGTCCTCTCTCTGACCCCTGCCCTATCTCTGACCCCTTCCTATTCTCTCTGACCCCTGGCCTCACTCTCTGACCCCCGGCCTCTCTCTGCCCCTGTCACTTCTCTCTCACCCCTGCCCATCTCTCTGACCCTATGCCCGGTTACCCCCCCCTCTACCTCCCCCCACTCTCTCTGACCCCTGCCCTCTTTCTCACCCCTGCCCTCTCTCTGACCCCATGCCCGGTTACCCCCGCTCTCTCTGACCCCTGCCCTCTCTCTGACCCCTGCCCTCTCTCTGACCCCTGTCACCACTCTCTGACTCCTGGCCTCTCTCTAACCCCTGTCACTTCTCTCTCACCCCTGTCCTCTCTCTGACCCCATGCCCGGTTACCCCCCTCCCTCCTCCCCTCTCTCTTACCCATGCCCTCTCTCTGACCCCCGCCTTCTCTCTGACCCCTGTCACCCCTCTCTGACCCCTGTCCTCTCTCTAACCCCTTGCACTTCTCTCTCACCCCTGTCCTCTCTCTGACCACATGCCCGGTTACCCCTCCTCTATCCCCCCACTCTCTCTGACCCCTGCCCTCTCTCTGACCCCTTCCTATTCTCTCTGACCCCTGGCCTCTCTCTGCCCCTGTCACTTCTCTCTCACCCCTGCCCATCTCTGACCCTATGCCCGGTTACCCCCCCTCTCTCCCTCCCCCCACTCTCTCTGACCCCTGCCCTCTCTCTGACCCCTGCCCTCTCTCTGACCCCTTCCTATTCTCTCTGACCCCTTGCCTCACTCTCTGACCCCTGGCCTCTCTCTGCCCCCTGTCACTTCTCTCTCACCCCTGCCCATCTCTCTGACCCTATGCCCGGTTACCCCCCCCCTCTCCCTCCCCCCACTCTCTCTGACCCCTGCCCTCTCTCTCACCCCTGCCTTCTCTCTGACCCCATGCCCGGTTACCCCCGCTCTCTCTGACCCCTTGCCTCACTCTCTGACCCCTGGCCTCTCTCTGCCCCCTGTCACTTCTCTCTCACCCCTGCCCATCTCTCTGACCCTATGCCCGGTTACCCCCCCCCCCTCTCCCTCCCCCCACTCTCTCTGACCCCAGCCCTCTCTCTGACCCCTGCCCTGTCTCCCCTCCCCTCAGATCGCCCTCCTCGCCATGTTTGTGGTGGACGGGGGGGAGACGGCCCTCATGGAGGGTCTCCGCGTGGCCCCGTGGGAGCGCGGGAGGGGAGTGGCCGGAATACTGCAGCGGTTCTGCTGCCAGCTGGTGAAGCATCGGTACCCGAGCGTGAGAGTAATACGGCTGACCAGGGACGACAAGCTGAGCGCCAAGGAGCTGACCAAGTACCGGGTCATCGCAAAGCAGGTGACGGGGGGGAGGGAGAAGACGGGAGGGGTGGGGGGACACAAGGGGGGACAGGGAGGAAGAGGTCAGGGGGAGAGAGGGGGGGTGGAGATAGATGGGGGGCAGTATCATTGCAAAGCAGATGACACCACAGATAGGGGTAATACAGTTGACATCGATTCCTTTCTCTCTCTCTCTCTCTCTCTCTCTCTCTCTCTCTCTCTCTCTCTCTCTCTCTCTCTCTCTCTCTCTCTCTTTCTCTCTCTCGCTCTCTCTCTCTCTTTCTCGCTCTCTCTCTCTCTTTCTCCCTCTCTCTCTCTTTCTCTCTCTCTCTCTCGCTCCCCCTCGCTCTCATTTTCTCTCTCTTACTTTCCCTTCCTTTCCCTCCCCTCTCTGTCTCCCTCCCTCCTCCCTCCCATCCCCCTCTCTCTCTCTCACACACTCTCGTTCTCTCTCCCTCTCTTTCTCCCTTCCTCTCTATCTCGCTCTCTCCCCCCCTCCCTCTCTCTCTCTCCCCCCTCCCTCTCTCTCTCTCTCTTTCTATCTATCTCTCTATCTCTCCCCCCCTCTCTGTCTCTCTCTCTCTTCATCTGTCTCTCCCACCTCTTCCTCTCTCACCTCTTCCCCCCTTCTCTCTTTCTCTCTCTCCCTTCCTCTCGCTTTCTCTGTCTCTCGCTTTCTCTATCCTCTCTCTCCCCCCTCTGTGTCTCTCTCCCCTCTCTGCCTCCCTTTCTCTCCTGCCTCTCTCTTCACCTGTCTCCCCCACCTCTTCCTCTCTCACCTCCACCTCTTTCCCCACCCCCACCCCCCTCCTTCTCTCTCTTTCTCTCCCCCTCACATACAGGGCATCCTCCTTGTCCGTTTCAACGCCCCCAACCTCTCCTCCCGCCTCCCCTCCCTCCCCCCTGGGCCCTCCTCCCCACCGTCTCCTCACCCGCCTCCTGTCCTCTTGACCCCCGACGATGTCCGGGGGGTCTTTATGGAGCGGGGGGGTCTCCTGCGCGATCTCCTTCCCAACCAGACCCTCGTCCAGGACTGGCAACCGTTCCGGGCTTTGCCTGGCAACCACGACCTTCTGTGCCAGAAGTCTCTACGTTGGATGGTGGACGACCATGCAAGGCCAAGGGTCACCTCCATTTGTACCCCACCCTTCCCCGTCCCTGCGGGGCCCCTCTGCTTCTATCTGAACATTGACGTCTTCGGCTCCGGACTGCGGGGGGCTCAGGAGCAGCTGCTGTCCCACCTTGGCGCCCACGTCCCGTCTCTGCCCGGTGACGTCAAGTGCCAGCTCTTCCTGCCCCCCAACATGTGGAGGCCAATGGCTGATTTCTGCACTTCCGTGCTTGGCCTTCACCTGGAGAAGGGTTACACGGAGCAGTACCTGCTGGAGGCCGATATATAGGAGGGGGGGCATGGGTATCCCTCCCCCCCCCCCCCAAAAACAAAAAAAAACAAATGAAACCCCAGCTACCATTGGGGAGGTGTGGGGACCACCCCCTTTTTACTAACATACCCTCTTATATATAAATCTGAGCCCCCCCCCTCCCCATAACTCACACAATATATATAAATCTGAGCCCCCCCATAACACACAATATATATCAATCTGAGCCCCCCCATAACACACAATATATATCAATCTGAGCCCCCCCCATAACACACAATATATATAAATCTGAGCCCCCCCATAACACACAATATATATAAATCTGAGCCCCCCCATAACACACAATATATATATATAAATCTGAGACCCCCATAACTCACACACACCTTATATATAGATATGAGACCCCCATAACTCATACAAACCTTATATATATCTGAGACCCCCATAACTCAGGCACCTTATATATACATCTGAGACCCCCATAACTCACACACCTTATATATACATCTGAGACCCCCATAACTCCTACACACCTTATATATACACATCTGAGACCCCCACAACACACACACCTTATATATACATCTGGGACCCCCAAAACTCACACACCTTATATATAGATCTGAGACCCCCATAACTCCTACACACCTTATATATACACATCTGAGACCCCCACAACACACACACACCTTATATATAAATCTGAGACCCCCCATAACTCACACAGCTTATATATACACCTGAGACCCCCATAACTCATATACACCTTATATATACATCTGAGACCCCCATAACTCATACACCTTATCTACACATCTGAGACCCCCACAACTCATACACCTTATATATACACATCTGAGACCCCCACAACAGATACACCTTATATATACACATCTGAGACCCCCATAACTCACACACCTTATATATACACATCTGAGACCCCCATAACTCACACACCTTATATATACACACATCTGAGACCCCCATAACTCACACATCTTATATATACATCTGAGACCCCCATAACAGAGACACACCTTATATATACATCGAAGACCCCCATAACTCACACACACCTTATATATACACATCTGAGACCCCCATAACTCATACACCTTATATATACACATCTGAGACCCCCCTAACTCATACACCTTATATATATATCTGAGACCCCCATAACTCATACACCTTATATATACACCTGAGACCCCCATAACTCAGACATACTATATATCATTCAGTACGGCTCCCCCCTCCCCAACCCCAATAACACATCCATCCCCTGTAAATACATCCGCTATAGAGGCTGTTGTACTGTATATTGTGTGTATATATATATATACACACATAAGCACAAGAGAAGAACGCCCTTTTCTGCTGAAGTCGCTAACATTGCACTGTATGTATGTGTGTGTGTATGTGAGTATATATATATATATATATATATATATATATATATATATATATATATATATATATATATATATATATATATATATATATATATATATATATATATATATATATAGGAGGGAGGGGAGTGAAACAGAGAATGGGATAATAGGGGGGTAGTGGTTATATATTCTGCATTAAGATATCAAGAGTGTATATATATATATATATTTGATAAAGAGAGGAGGGATAGCGATGCATTGCACTGTGTATATATATACATACACGTAGACATTTTCCAGTACACTATATACACATATATATATATATATATACACTAGAAGTGACAAGGGCACATCGAGACCACCTCTCCTCTTATATTAAACACGTACAACTAAGGCAATAAATGCTTTAACAGTGACGGTCCTGACAACACAGCACATATGTGTTACCTCTACTACTGCATGGGCCGTTTGGACTAACTAGTGCCCAGCGTTCACCTCCTCCACCGCTGAGGCTATGGGCGGGGGGGGGGGGGAGGGGCTGCTCTATGATGAAGTCAGATCTCGGGGACGAGAGCAAAAACACATGGCAGGCTGCCCGACGCGCTTCGCTTCTTCAGGGTCTCGAGCACGAACGGAGAAGGGGGAAGGAGCGTGTAGGAAAACGTGGCATGGGACCAGCAGAGAAGCGAAAGGCGTCGGTCGGTCGGGCAGTTCGCTGTGCGTGTCTACTTGGGCCCCGGAGGTGGCACTTTGCCGGGCCAGCCCTCCCCAACGCAGCGGGCAGCATGGAACCCCTCTGTGGTGGAGTCGGCGAGCGCTGAGCACCAGTCAGTTCAGGCGCCTCAGAGAGAGTGTTGTAGGTACCAATGTCACTGTAAGGGCAGGTGTTGACGTGGCTGTTCTCGTGTTCAATACTCAGTTACTACCTGAGTGGAGGTCCTCTCGGCGTCCTCTTGTAGCCTGTTGAGCACTGCTACTCCACACGAGGAGTTTGGAGATGTGCTGGGAAGGAGTCGCGGTTCTCTGGAGCTTTTTGAGTGGTTTCAGTATTAGAACGGTCTTCTTTCTTGGGATTGAGATGAATTCTAAGATATACATATATATATATAGTACATTGATCTGCATCGACCTGTATACTGGTGACCTATACAGGTGTAGCATCATTTGCACTGCACATACAGACATATACATTGATGTGTTTACATGTGCTGATAGTATACACATATAGTATATGTGTGTGTATATTTAGATGTACTTGAGCTTATATGAACAGATATAGTGTAGGGTATATAGTGACTGCAGGGTGTCATTGTTAGTGATGCCCATAGGGAATATACCCTTCTGTGTCTACACCCAGTGACTTCAGGGTGTCACCGTCACTGATACCCATAGGGAATATACCCTGCAGTATACACACAGTACAGGAATATACCCTGGTATATAGTACAGTATATATACACAGTAAGTGCAGGAATATATCCTGATTATACACAGTGATTTTCTTACCAGCTAAAACCTTCACACACAGAGCAGGAATTTAGAAATGTAATTTAATCTTTACACTCTCATTCTAACTAACAGCTGTGTGTAATTAACAAAGAGAGGGAGTATATACGTGTGTGTGTATGTATATATATATATATATATATATATATATAAATATATATATATATACACATATATATTGTGGCATCATCACAAGAAATTAAAATGGCGGTGGGCTGGACATATCATGAGAAGAAATGCCCATCGTTGGACAAAGATGGAACACGACTGGATTCCAAGAGTGATTAAAAGACCAAGACGACGACCCAAAGTAAAATTGGAGGATGAGATGAGAACGTGTGAGGGAGCAACGTGGAGAAGAAAGGCTGTAACCGCAGGACCTGGGAGATCACTGGGGAGACTTCATCCAGCAGTGGGGAGACACGGGCTGGAGAGGATGGGATGAGGGAATGTGTGGGAGCGACGTGGAGAAGTGAGGCTGTAACCACAGGACCTGGGAGATCACTGGGGAGACTTCATCCAGCAGTGGGGAGACACGGGCTGGGGAGGATGGGATGAGGGAATGTGTGGGAGTGACATGGAGAAGAGAGGCTGTAACCGCAGGACCTGGGAGATCATTGGGGAGACTTCATCCAGCAGTGGGGAGACACGGGCTGGAGAGGATGGGATGAGGGAATGTGTGGGAGCGACGTGGAGAAGAGAGGCTGTAACTGCAGGACCTGGGAGATCATTGGGGAGACTTCATCCAGCAGTGGAGAGACACGGGCTGAAGATGACGATGATGATATATGTAGATATAATATACATACATATATATTTAAAGTATATCTATAGGATCATGCTGACTTATCTCTGCTATATATGACTGTAAATTAACTTATTCTTTATGTTTCTTCACTGCCGGTGTTTGAGGTGTGTCAGAGGGTTTATATGAGATTTATTTATTTTGGGGTGGGGGGTGATTGATGGAGCGGGTACAGCTGGCAGGGAGCCTTCCTCCCTCAGGGACCTCTGACCCTTGCGTTCTCCCGGCGGTGACATGGTTAAATGAGCTATAATAAAGTGAGATGTGTCCCCTCGTTACGTCATGTGGTACCACTGGTGGGTGAGGAAGGGGAGGCATACATACAGAAGAGGCTGCAGGAGGAAGAGCCAGGCGGCCATCTTTAATGAGACCTCGTGATGTGATGAAGAGGCTGATATCCATGGAAGGTGTGTGCAGAGGAGATGTTTATACACACATTTTTACACACAAACGTATATACACATACATTAATATAGACATCAATAGATACAAGCATATCAGTTAAACAGACATATATTTATACACGTAAACACAAATCGCGCAGACGGTTCTGATCGAGGAATCCAAGCGTTATTTCAAATGGATATCCACTTCCTTGCCGCTGAAGGCTCTCCGCTCACCTCCTGGGTGATCGGTGAAGGTCTTGGAACAAAGTAAACAAGAGGCACAGTGCACCGTAATGAGTGGAAAGGACAGGTGTGTTGAAGACGCACAAACACACATAGTAACTCACATGAGATATAATTAAGAGCAAACTTCTCCCAAGTTCCCGGGCGCGAGCTGGACAAGACCAAAAGATGGTCTACAGAAGGGGCCCAGCAAGCCGGGAGCTCGGACGTCCGCTCGCAGCACACGGGAGGAAGAAACGCAAAATTGATTGCTCAACAGCTTCTTACACCGCTGATACATACATATATATATATATACATACACATACATACATCACACACACACTAATACAAATAGATGTACAGTAAGAACATATTGTTTTTGTTTGGTGCCGGTGATGCGTGTTGCTGTGTGGGGACACGCGTGTGTCTCATGTGTACATGCAGGATCGTGGTGTCAGGTTGCTATGGGAACCTGACGCGCATTGGTACGGGGGGAATGGAAGCGTTGCCTGGCAACAGCGGAGCACGAGCGGCTGCCCGAGATGCTCCCTGAGGAGCACAAGGTAGGCACACAGGTAAAGGAGAGAGGAAACACAGAGGGATGGAGAAGAGAGAAAGAAAAGGGAGGAGGAGAGAAAAGAGGCAGGAGAGAAAAGGGAGAGGGGGGAAATGAGATGGAGAGGAGAGAAAGTAGGCCGGAGAGAAAGAGGGGAGGAGGAGAGAGGAGAAAGAAAAGGGAGAGGAGTAGAGAAAAGAGGGAGAGGAGGAGAGAAAAGAGGCAGGAGAGAAAAGGGAGGGGAGAGAGACAGGAGAGAAAAGGGAGGGGAGAAAAGAGAGGAGGGAAAAGAGAAAGGCATGAGAGAAAAGAGTGGAAAGAGGAGAGACAGGAGGGAAACAAGGGAGAGATAGAAGGGGAGATTAGGGAAAAGGGACAGAGAGGAAGGAAAAGGGGATAGGAGGGAAAAGAGGGAGGGGAGGGAAAAGACAGGAGGGAAATGAGAGGAAGAGGAGGAGAGAAAACACAAGAGAGTAGAGAAAAGAAAGAAGAATAGGAGGAGGAGGGAAAAGAGGGAGGGAAGAGAGAAAAGAGAATGAGAGGAGAGAAAAGAGTTAGAGGAGGGAGATGAGGGGGAGGAGGGAAAAGAGGGAGGGAGGAAAGAAGAGAAAAAAGATGAGGGAAAAGAGTAAGAGGAGGGAAGAGAGAGAGAAAGTACAGAGAGGAGACTGTGCCATCAAACAACTTGTCCTCTCACTCCAAGAACAAAACCCCACACAGATTAACAACCTGCCGAAAAAAGAAATCAACTCAATCTCCAACGAAATGAAGAAGCAGTATGTGACTATGTGGGAAAATAATATCCAGCGCTCAAAGCTGGAGACCTACCACAGCCTACAGAGAGAATATACTCTGGCACCCTACCTACTGAAGGTAAATAACCCAAAGCAGAGACAGACCCTGTGCCAGTACAGAATGAGCCCCTACAGCCTGGAAATAGACATGAGACAGAACTGGAAGCCCCGGGAGATTAGACTGTGCCAGCGATGTGAGCTAGGAGAGGTGTGAGAGAGAGACAGGCAGACACAGACAGAACTGGAAGCCCTGGGAGATGAGACTGTGCCAGCGATGTGAGCTAGGAGAGGTGTGTGAGAGACAGGCAGACACAGACAGAACTGGAAGCCCTGGGAGATGAGACTGTGCCAGCGATGTGAGCTAGGAGAGGTGTATGAGAGAGACAGACAGACACAGACAAAACTGGAAGCCCCGGGAGGTGAGACGGTGCCAGCGATGTGAGCTAGGAGAGGTGTGTGAGAGACACAGACAGAACTGGAAGCCCCAGGAGATTAGACTGTGCAAGCGATGTGAGCTAGGAAAGGTATGTGAGAGACACAGACAGAACTGGAAGCCCCGGGAGGTGAGACTGTGCCAGCGATGTGAGCTAGGAGAGGTGTGTGAGAGAGACAGGCAGACACAGACAGAACTGGAAGCCCCGGGAGATGAGACAGTGCCAGCGATGTGAGCTAGGAGAGGTGTGTGAGACAGACAGAACTGGAAGCCCCGGGAGATGAGGCTGTGCCAGCGATGTGAGCTAGGAGAGGTGTGTGAGAGGCACAGGCAGAGACAGCCAGAACTGGAAGCCCCGGGAGGTGAGACTGTGCCAGCGATGTGAGCTAGGAGAGGTGTGTGAAAGACACAGGCAGACACAGACAGAACTGGAAGCCCCGGGAGATGAGTCTGTGCCAGCGATGTGAGCTAGGAGAGGTGTGTGAGACACAGACAGAACTGGAAGCCCCGGGAGATGAGGCTGTGCCAGCGATGTGAGCTAGGAGAGGTGTGTGAGAGGCACAGGCAGAGACAGCCAGAACTGGAAGCCCCGGGAGGTGAGACTGTGCCAGCGATGTGAGCTAGGAGAGGTGTGTGAGAGACACAGGCAGAACTGGAAGCCCCGGGAGGTGAGACTGTGCCAGCGATGTGAGCTAGGAGAGGTGTGTGAGAGACACAGGCAGACACAGACAGAACTGGAAGCCCCGGGAGGTGAGACTGTGCCAGCGATGTGAGCTAGGAGAGGTGTGTGAGAGACACAGGCAGACACAGACAGAACTGGAAGCCCCGGGAGATGAGTCTGTGCCAGCGATGTGAGCTAGGAGAGGTGTGTGATAGACACAGACAGAACTGGAAGCCCCGGGAGGTGAGACTGTGCCAGCGATGTGAGCTAGGAGAGGTGTGTGAGAGACACAGGCAGACACAGGCAGAACTGGAAGCCCCGGGAGGTGAGACTGTGCCAGCGATGTGAGCTAGGAGAGGTGTGTGAGAGACACAGGCAGACACAGGCAGAACTGGAAGCCCCGGGAGGTGAGACTGTGCCAGCGATGTGAGCTAGGAGAGGTGTGCGAGAGACACAGGCAGACACAGACAGAACTGGAAGCCCCGGGAGGTGAGACTGTGCCAGCGATGTGAGCTAGGAGAGGTGTGTGAGAGACACAGGCAGACACAGAAAGAACTGGAAGCCCCGGGAGATGAGTCTGTGCCAGCGATGTGAGCTAGGAGAGGTGTGTGATAGACACAGACAGAACTGGAAGCCCCGGGAGATGAGTCTGTGCCAATGATGTGAGCTAGGAGAGGTGTGTGAGAGACGCAGGCAGACACAGGCAGAACTGGAAGCCCCAGGAGGTGAGACTGTGCCAGCGATGTGAGCTAGGAGAGGTGTGTAAGAGACGCAGGCAGACACAGGCAGAACTGGAAGCCCCGGGAGATGAGACTGTGCCAGCAATGTGAGCTAGGAGAGGTGTGTGAGAGACACAGGCAGACAGACAGAACAGGAAGTCCCGGGAGGTGAGACTGTGCCAGCGATGTGAGCTAGGAGAGGTGTGTGAGAGAGACAGGCAAATACAGACAGAACTGGAATCCCCGGGGGGTGAGACTGTGCCAGCGATGTGAGCTAGGAGAGGTGTGTGAGAGAGACAGGCAAATACAGACAGAACTGGAAGCCCTGGGGGGTGAGACTGTGCCAGCGATGTGAGCTAGGAGAGGTGTGTGAGAGACACAGGCAGAACTGGAAGCCCCGGGAGATGAGACTGTGCCAGCGATGTGAGCTAGGAGAGGTGTGTGAGAGACACAGGCAGACACAGACAGAACTGGAAGCCCCGGGAGGTGAGACTGTGCCAGCGATGTGAGCTAGGAGAGGTGTGTGAGAGACACAGACAGAACTGAAAGTCCCGGGAGGTGAGACTGTGCCAGCGATGTGAGCTAGGAGAGGTGTGTGAGAGACAGGCAGACACAGACAGAACTGGAAGCCCCGGGAGGTGAGACTATGCCAGTGATGTGAGCTAGGAGAGGTGTGTGAGAGACACAGGCAGACACAGACAGAACTGGAAGCCCCAGGAGATGAGACTGTGCCAGCGATGTGAGCTAGGAGAGGTGTGTGAGAGACACAGGCAGACACAGACAGAACTGGAAGCCCCGGGAGATGAGACTGTGCTAGCGATGTGAGCTAGGAGAGGTGTGTGAGAGACACAGGCAGACACAGACAGGACTGGAAGCCCTGGGAGATGAGGCTGTGCCAGCAATGTGAGCTAGGAGAGGTGTGTGAGAGACACAGACAGACAGACAGAACTGGAAGCCCCGGGAGATGAGACTGTGCCAGCGATGAGAGGTAGAAGATGAAACACACTTCCTGCTGCGTTGCACACAATACTCTGAAGTGAGGAGCATCCACCTGGAGAAACTCACAGCTCTTATCCAGAACTTTAATAAAATAGAAATAGCGATCGTCCTTGGAGAAGATGAAGCCGCAGCAGCACTGACTGCACACTATATCAGCACCTGTCACAGGCTGCGAGATGCCCGCTAACCCCCACATCCCTGTGTGTAACTGTTACCCATGTACCGTGCAATCAATAAACTCTACCCCCTATAATTCATGTACTGTGTAATCATTATACTCTACCCCCTATTATTCATGTACATGCGGTCCTCGGTTATCCAACAGAACTCGTTCTGGAAGTAGCGTTGGATGGTGAAACCGCTGTAAAGCGAGTCCCATGTTAATCAGTGGCGGTGAGCGTTGGATAACGCATTCAGGCGTCGAAAAACGTCCCGTAGGGAGGCATTGTAAAGCGTTGGATATGCCATTCGTTATAAAGTTAAATGTTGGATAGCAAGGACTACCTGTATTGTGTAATCATTATACCCTACCCCCTATAACTCATGTACTGTGTAACTATTAAACCCTACCCCCTATAACTCATGTACTGTGTAACTATTATACCCTACCCCCTATAACTCATGTACTGTGTAACTATTAAACCCTACCCCCTATAACTCATGTACTGTGTAACTATTAAACCCTACCCCCTATAACTCATGTACTGTGTAACTATTAAACCCTACCCCCTATAACTCATGTACTGTGTAACTATTAAACCCTACCCCCTATAACTCATGTACTGTGTAAGATATTATACCCTACCCCCTATAACTCATGTACCGTCCAATCATTATATCCTACCCCGTTATTCATGTACTGTGTAATCATTATACCCTACCCCCTGTTATTCATGTACTGTGTAATCATACCCTACCCCCTGTTATACATGTACTGTACTGTGTAATTATTATACCTACCCCCTGCTATTCATGTACTGTGTAATCATTATACCCTACCACGTTATTCATGTACTGTGTAATCATTATACCCTACCCCCTGTTATTCATGTACTGTGTAATCATTATACCCTACCCCCTGTTATTCATGTACTGTGTAATCATTATACCTACCCCGTTATACATGTTCTGTGTAATCACTATACCCTACCCCCTGTTATTCATGTACTGTGTAATCATTATACCCTACCCCGTTATTCATGTACTGTGTAATCATTATACACTACCCCATTATTCATGTACTGTGTAATCATTATACCCTACCCCCTGTTATTCATGTACTGTGTAATCATTATACCCTACCCCCTGTTATTCATGTACTGTGTAATCATTATACCCTACCCCCCGTTATTCATGTACTGTGTAATCATTATACCCTACCCCCTGTCATTCATTTACTGTGTAATCATTATACCTACCCCCTGTTATACATGTACTGTGTAACCATTATACCTACCCCGTTATTCATGTACTGTGTAACCATTATATCTACCCCTGTTATATATGTAATGTGTAATCATTATACCCTACCCCCTGTTATACATGTACTGTGTAATCATTATACCCTACCCCCTGTTATTCATGTACTGTGTAATCATTATACCTACCCCGTTATTCATGTACTGTGTAATCATTATACCTACCCCGTTATTCATGTACTGTGTAATCATTATACCCTACCCCCTGTTATTCATGTACTGTGTAATCATTATACCCTACCCCCTGTTATTCATGTACTGTGTAATCATTATACCCTACCCCCTGTTATACATGTACTGTGTAATCATTATACCCTACCCCCTGTTATTCATGTACTGTGTAATCATTATACCTACCCCCTGTTATACATGTTCTGTGTAATCACTATACCCTACCCCCTGTTATTCATGTACTGTGTAATCATTATACCCTACCCCCTGTTATTCATGTACTGTGTAATCATTATACACTACCCCATTATTCATGTACTGTGTAATCATTATACCCTACCCCCTGTTATTCATGTACTGTGTAATCATTATACCCTACCCCCTGTTATTCATGTACTGTGTAATCATTATACCCTACCCCCCGTTATTCATGTACTGTGTAATCATTATACCCTACCCCCTGTCATTCATTTACTGTGTAATCATTATACCTACCCCCTGTTATACATGTACTGTGTAACCATTATACCTACCCCGTTATTCATGTACTGTGTAACCATTATATCTACCCCTGTTATATATGTAATGTGTAATCATTATACCCTACCCCCTGTTATACATGTACTGTGTAATCATTATACCCTACCCCCTGTTATTCATGTACTGTGTAATCATTATACCTACCCCGTTATTCATGTACTGTGTAATCATTATACCTACCCCGTTATTCATGTACTGTGTAATCATTATACCCTACCCCGTTATTCATGTACTGTGTAATCATTATACCCTACCCCCTGTTATTCATGTACTGTGTAATCATTATACCCTACCCCCTGTTATACATGTACTGTGTAATCATTATACCCTACCCCCTGTTATTCATGTACTGTGTAATCATTATATCTACCCCGTTATACATGTACTGTGTAATCATTATACCCTACCCCCTGTTATTCATTTACTGTGTAATCATTATACCCTACCCCGTTATTCATGTACTGTGTAATCATTATACCCTACCCCGTTATTCATTTACTGTGTAATCATTATACCCTACCCCGTTATTCATTTACTGTGTAATCATTATACCCTACCCCCTGTTATTCATGTACTGTGTAATCATTATACCTACCCCGTTATTCATGTACTGTGTAATCATTATACCCTACCCCCGTTATTCATGTACTGTGTAATCATTATACCCTACCCCCTGTTATTCATGTACTGTGTAATCATTATACCCTACCCCTGTTATTCACGCTTTGGCAATACTGAAATGTTCTTTCCTCATGGAGAGAGAGAGGGGGTGGGGGGTGCAAAGAAAGGGAGGAGGTGCAGAGAGAGAGAGAGGGGCAGAGAGAGAGGGGGACCACAGAGAGAGGGAGGGGTTGCAGAGAGAGAGAAATAGAGGGGTAACCGCACAGAGAGGGAGGGGGTGCAGATGGCAGAGAGAGGGGGGCAGAGAGAGAAATAGAGGGGGACCGCAGAGAGGGGGAGGGGGTGCAGAGAGAGAGAAATAGAGGGGGACCGCATAGAGGGGGAGGGGGTGCAGATGGCAGAGAGAGGGGGGCAGAGAGAGAAATAGAGGGGGACCGCAGAGAGGGGGAGGGGGTGCAGAGGGCAGAGAGAGAGAAAAGATAAGGAAAGAGAAAGGAGCAGAGACTTTATTTAAGAAGTGTGAATATGTGTACAGTGCAACAGTGATGAATTGCTGGTCTCGGAGTATACAGTATGTGTACTCTGCGTGTTACACGCCTGTGTTCCGTGTATACCTTCTTACCGATCACATTAATAAAAACACAATGAAAATGGAAGTGTGAATTTGATTTCCACACGGATCAATAGTTGAAAATTCTCTTGCACATTAATATAATTTAATATACACGTCACCCGCTAACACCCTGCGTGTGACAAGTTCCAGGAAGGAAGACGGGACGGACACGCGCGTGGAAGAAACAAGACAATGTTACAAGGGAACCTCCAAATGCGCCTGAAGAGGAAAGTGTGTGACCCGTGTATCCTGCCCGCGCTCACGTACGGGTGTGACCCGTGTATCCTGCCCGCGCTCACGTACGGATCTGACCCGTGTATCCTGCCCGTGCTCACGTACGGGTGTGACCCGTGTATCCTGCCCGCACTCACGTACAGGTGTGACCCGTGTATCCTGCCCGCGCTCACGTACAGGTGTGACCCGTGTACCCTGCCCGCGCTCACGTACAGGTGTGACCCGTGTACCCTGCCCGCGCTCACGTACGGATGTGACCCGTGTATCCTGCCCGCGCTCACGTACGGATCTGACCCGTGTATCCTGCCCGCGCTCACGTACGGGTGTGACCCGTGTATCCTGCCCGCGCTCACGTACGGATGTGACCCGTGTATCCTGCCCGCGCTCACGTACAGGTGTGACCCGTGTATCCTGCCCGCGCTCACGTACAGGTGTGACCCGTGTACCCTGCCCGCACTCACGTACGGATGTGACCCGTGTATCCTGCCCGCGCTCACGTACGGATGTGACCCGTGTATCCTGCCCGCGCTCACGTACGGATGTGACCCGTGTATCCTGCCCGCACTCACGTACGGGTGTGACCCGTGTATCCTGCCCGCGCTCACGTACGGGTGTGACCCGTGTATCCTGCCCGCGCTCACGTACGGTTGTGACCCGTGTATCCTGCCCGCGCTCACGTACGGATGTGACCTGTGTATCCTGCCCGCGCTCACGTACGGATGTGACCTGTGTATCCTGCCCGCGCTCACGTACGGATGTGACCCGTGTATCCTGCCCGCGCTCACGTACGGATGTGACCCGTGTCCTGCCCGCGCTCACGCATGGATGTGACCCGTGTATCCTGCCCGCTCTCACCCGTGTATCCTGCCCGCGCTCACGTACGGATGTGACCGTGTATCCTGCCCGCGCTCACGTACGGGTGTGACCCGTGTATCCTGCCCGCGCTCACGTACGGGTGTGACCCGTGTATCCTGCCCGCGCTCACGTACGGGTGTGACCCGTGTATCCTGCCCGCGCTCACGTACGGGTGTGACTGTGTATCCTGCCCGCGCTCACGTACGGATGTGACCCGTGTATCCTGCCCGCGCTCACGTACAGGTGTGACCCGTGTATCCTGCCCGCGCTCACGTACGGATGTGACCCGTGTATCCTGCCCGCGCTCACGTACGGGTGTGACTGTGTATCCTGCCCGCGCTCACGTACGGATGTGACCCGTGTATCCTGCCCGCGCTCACGTACGGATGTGACCCGTGTATCCTGCCCGCGCTCACGTACGGGTGTGACTGTGTATCCTGCCCGCGCTCACGTACGGATGTGACCCGTGTATCCTGCCCGCGCTCACGTACGGATGTGACCCGTGTATCCTGCCCGCGCTCACGTACGGATGTGACCCGTGTATCCAGCCCGCGCTCACGTACGGATGTGACCCATGTATCCTGCCCGCGCTCACGTACGGATGTGACCCGTGTATCCTGCCCGCGCTCACGTACGGATGTGACCCGTGTATCCTGCCCGCGCTCACGTACGGATGTGACCCGTGTATCCTGCCCGCGCTCACGTACAGGTGTGACCCGTGTATCCTGCCCGCGCTCACGTACGGGTGTGACCCGTGTATCCGGCCTGCGCTCACGTACGGATGTGATCCGTGTATCCTGCCCGCGCTCACGTACGGATGTGACCGTGTATCCTGCCCGCGCTCACGTACGGGTGTGACCCGTGTATCCTGCCCGCGCTCACGTACGGGTGTGACTGTGTATCCTGCCCGCGCTCATGTACGGGTGTGACCCGTGTATCCTGCCCGCGCTCACGTACAGGTGTGACCCGTGTATCCTGCCCGCGCTCACGTACGGATGTGACCTGTGTATCCTGTCCGCGCTCACGTACGGATGTGACCTGTATCCTGCCGGCGCTGACGTACGGGTGTGACCCGTGTATCCTGCCCGCGCTCACGCATGGATGTGACCCGTGTATCCTGCCCGCTCTCACCCGTGTATCCTGCCCGTGCTCACGTACGGATGTGACCCGTGTTTCCTGCCCGCGCTCACGTACAGGTGTGACCCGTGTATCCTGCCCGCGCTCACGTACGGATGTGACCCGTGTATCCTGCCCGCGCTCACGTACAGGTGTGACCCGTGTATCCTGCCCGCGCTCACGTACGGATGTGACCCGTGTATCCTGCCCGCGCTCACGTACGGATGTGACCCGTGTATCCGGCCCGCGCTCACGTACGGATGTGATCCGTGTATCCTGCCCGCGCTCACGTACGGATGTGACCGTGTATCCTGCCCGCGCTCACGTACGGGTGTGACCCATGTATCCTGCCCGCGCTCACGTACGGGTGTGACTGTGTATCCTGCCCGCGCTCACGTACGGATGTGACCCGTGTATCCTGCCCGCGCTCACGTACGGGTGTGACCCGTGTATCCTGCCCGCGCTCACGTACGGATGTGACCCGTGTATCCTGCCCGCGCTCACGTACGGATGTGGCCCGTGTATCCTGCCCGCGCTCACGTACGGATGTGGCCCGTGTATCCTGCCCGCGCTCACGTACGGATGTGGCCCGTGTATCCTGCCCGCGCTCACGTACAGGTGTGACCCGTGTATCCTGCCCGGGCTCACGTACGGATGTGACCCGTGTATCCTGCCCGCGCTCACGTACGGGTGTGACCCATGTATCCTGCCCGCGCTCACGTACGGATGTGACCGTGTATCCTGCCCGCGCTCACGTACAGGTGTGACCCGTGTATCCTGCCCGGGCTCACGTACGGATGTGGCCCGTGTATCCTGCCCGCGCTCACGTACGGATGTGGCCCGTGTATCCTGCCCGCGCTCACGTACGGGTGTGACCTGTGTATCCTGTCCGCGCTCACGTACGGGTGTGACCCGTGTATCCTGCCCGCGCTCACGTACGGGTGTGACCTGTGTATCCTGTCCGCGCTCACGTACGGGTGTGACCCGTGTATCCTGTCCGCTCTCACCCGTGTATCCTGCCCGCGCTCACGTACGGGTGTGACCCGTGTATCCTGTCCGCTCTCACCCGTGTATCCTGCCCGTGCTCACGTACGGATGTGACCCGTGTTTCCTGCGCGCGCTCACGTACAGATGTGAGCTGTGTATCCTGCCCGCGCTCACGTATGGATGCGAGACTTGGACCCTACATGCAAAGATCATTCAGAAGCTTCACACAACCCGAAGAAGTGTGGAGTGATGCATGCTGGGTATTAACTGAAGAAGTGTGGAGTGATGCATGCTGGGTATTACCCGAAGAAGTGTGGAGTGATGCATGCTGGGTATTACCCGAAGAAGTGTGGAGTGATGCATGCTGGGTATTACCCGAAGAAGTGTGGAGTGATGCATGCTGGGTATTATGATGCATGCTGGGTATTACCAGAAGTAGAGTGGAGTGATGCATGCTGGGTATTACCAAAAGAAGAGTGGAGTGATGTATGCTGGGTATTACCTGGAGAAGTATGGAGAGATGCATGCTGGGTATTACCTGGAGAAGTATGGAGAGATGCATGCTGGGTATTACCCAGAGACAAAGAAAAAAGAATGAATGGGATTGAAACCAAACAAAAGTGTCATCACACGGAGAAGAAATTAAAATGGCGGCGGGCCGAAATGACCATCGTTAGACAAAGATGGGACCCGATTGGATTCCGAGAGGGATGAAAAGACCAAAACGTCGGCCCAAAGTAAGATGGGTGGATGAGAGGAGAACGTGTGTGGGAGCGACGTGGAAAAGAGAGGCTGTAACCGCAGGACCTGGGAGATCACTGGGGAGGCTTCATCCAGCAGTGGGGAGACACGGGCTGGAGAGGATGAGATGAGGGAATGTGTGGGAGCGACGTGGAGAAGAGAGGCTGTAACTGCAGGACCTGGGAGATCACTGGGGAGACTTCATCCAGCAGTGGGGAGACACGGGCTGGGGAGGATGGGATGAGGAAATGTGTGGGTGCGACGTGGAGAAGAGAGGCTGTAACTGCAGGACCTGGGAGATCACTGGGGAGACTTCATCCAGCAGTGGGGAGACACGGGCTGGAGAGGATGGGATGAGGGAATGTGTGGGAGCGACGTGGAGAAGAGAGGCTGTAACCGCAGGACCTGGGAGATCACTGGGGAGGCTTCATCCAGCAGTGGGGAGACACGGGCTGGAGAGGATGGGATGAGGGAATGTGTGGGTGCGACGTGGAGAAGAGAGGCTGTAACCGCAGGACCTGGGAGATCACTGGGGAGACTTCATCCAGCAGTGGGGAGACACGGGCTGGGGAGGATGGGATGAGGGAATGTGTGGGTGCGACGTGGAGAAGAGAGGCTGTAACTGCAGGACCTGGGAGATCACTGGGGAGGCTTCATCCAGCAGTGGGGAGACACGGGCTGGAGAGGATGGGATGAGGGAATGTGGGAGCGACGTGGAGAAGAGAGGCTGTAACCGCAGAACCTGGGAGATCACTGGGGAGGCTTCATCCAGCAGTGGGGAGACACGGGCTGGAGAGGATGGGATGAGGGAATGTGGGAGTGACGTGGAGAAGAGAGGCTGTAACCGCAGGACCTGGGAGATCACTGGGGAGGTTTCATCCAGCAGTGGGGAGACACGGGCTGGAGAGGATGGGATGAGGGAATGTGTGGGAGCGACGTGGAGAAGAGAGGCTGTAACTGCAGGACCTGGGAGATCACTGGGGAGACTTCATCCAGCAGTGGGGAGACACGGGCTGGAGAGGATGGGATGAGGGAATGTGTGGGAGCGACGTGGAGGAGAGGCTGTAACCGCAGAACCTGGGAGATCATTGGGGAGGCTACATCCAGCGGTGAGGAGACACGGGCTGGAGAGGATGGGATGAGGGAATGTGGGAGCGACGTGGAGAAGAGAGGCTGTAACCGCAGGACCTGGGAGATCATTGGGGAGGCTACATCCAGTGGTGAGGAGAATCGGGCTGGAGAGGATGGGATGAGGGAATGTGTGGGAGCGACGTGAAGAAGTGAGGCTGTAACTGCAGGACCTGGGAGATCATTGGGGAGGCTTCATCCAGCAGTGTGGAGACACGGGCTGGAGAGGATGAGATGAGGGAATGTGTGGGAGCGATGTGAAGAAGTGAGGCTGTAACCGCAGGACCTGGGAGATCACTGGGGAGGCTTCATCCAGCAGTGGGGAGACACGGGCTGGAGAGGATGGGATGAGGGAATGTGTGGGAGCGACGTGGAGAAGAGAGGCTATAACCGCAGGACCTAAAGGATCACTGGGGAGGCTTCATCCAGCAGTGGGGAGACACGGGCTGGGGAGAATGGGATGAGGGAATGTGTGGGAGCGACGTGAAGAAGAGAGGATGTAACCGCAGGACCTGGGAGATCATTGGGGAGACTTCATGCAGCAGTGGGGAGACACAGGCTGGAGAGGATGGGATGAGGGAATGTGTGTGAGCGACGTGGAGAAGAGAGGCTGTAACCGCAGGACCTGGGAGATCACTGGGGAGACTTCATCCAGCAGTGGGGAGACACGGGCTGGAGAGGATGGGATGAGGGAATGTGTGGGAGCGACGTGAAGAAGTGAGGCTGTAACCGCAGGACCTGGGAGATCATTGGGGAGGCTTCATCCAGCAGTGGGGAGACACGGGCTGGAGAGGATGAGATGAGGGAATGTGTGGGAGCGACGTGGAGAAGAGAGGCTGTAACCGCAGGATCTGGGAGATCATTGGGGAGGCTTCATCCAGCAGTGGGGAGACACGGGCTGGGGAGGATGGGATGAGGGAATGTGTGGGAGCGACGTGGAGAAGAGAGGCTGTAACCGCAGGACCTGGGAGATCACTGAGGAGGCTTCATCCAGCAATGGGGAGACACGGGCTGGGGAGGATGGAATGAGGGAATGTGTGGGAGCGACGTGGAGAAGAGAGGCTGTAACCGCAGGACCTGGGAGATCACTGGGGAGGCTTCATCCAGCAGTGGGGAGATGGGCTGGGGAGGATGGGATGAGGGAATGTGTGGGAGCGACATGGAGAAGAGAGGCTGTAACCGCAGGACCTGGGAGATCATTGGGGAGACTTCATGCAGCAGTGGGGAGACACGGGCTGGAGAGGATGAGATGAGGGAATGTGTGGGAGCGACGTGGAGAAGAGAGGCTGTAACCGCAGGACCTGGGAGATCACTGGGGAGACTTCATCCAGCAGTGGGGAGACACGGGCTAGAGAGGATGGGATGAGGGAATGTGTGGGAGCGACGTGGAGAAGAGAGGCTGTAACCGCAGGACCTGGGAGATCATTGGGGAGGCTTCATCCAGCAGTGGGGAGACACGGGCTGGAGAGGATGGGATGAGGGAATGTGAGGGAGTGATGTGGAGAAGAGAGGCTGTAACTGCAGGACCTGGGGGATCACTGGGGAGGCTTCATCCAGCAGTGGGGAGACACGGGGTGGAGAGGATGGGATGAGGGAATGTGTGGGAGCGACGTGGAAAAGAGAGGCTGTAACCGCAGGACCTGGGAGATCACTGGGGAGGCTTCATCCAGCAGTGGGGAGACACGGGCTGGAGAGGATGAGATGAGGGAATGTGTGGGAGCGACGTGGAGAAGAGAGGCTGTAACCGCAGGACCTGGGAGATCACTGGGGAGGCTTCATCCAGCAGTGGGGAGACAGGGGCTGGAGAGGATGGGATGAGGGAATGTGTGGGAGCGACGTGGAGAAGAGAGGCTGTAACCGCAGGACCTGGGAGATTACTGGGGAGGCCTCATCCAGCAGTGGGGAGACACGGGCTGGAGAGGATGGGATGAGGGAATGTGAGGGAGCGACGTGGAGAAGAGAGGCTGTAACTGCAGGACCTGGGGGATCACTGGGGAGGCTTCATCCAGCAGTGGGGAGACACGGGCTGGAGAGGATGGGATGAGGGAATGTGTGGGAGCGATGTGGAGAAGAGAGGCTGTAACCGCAGGACCTGGGAGATCACTGGGGAGGATTCCTCCAGCAGGCGGATGAAGATGACGATACAGGTGAGAGACAGCTTAGTCTCTGCCTCTATAAAAGTATCTAGTCAGTTATCATGTTTTACCACTAGATGGCGATATGAACAAATAAAAGAGACGTATGTGTCCCTGTGTATTGGGAGAGGATGGGAAGTATGTGTCCCTGTGTATTGGGAGAGGGGGAGAAGTATGTGTCCCTGTGTATTAAGAGAGACTGAGAAGTATGTATCCCTGTGTATTTAGAGTGGTGAGAGGTAGGTGTCCCTGATGCCTGTGTATTAGGAGGGGGTGAGAGGTAAGTGTCCCTGATGTCTGTGTATTAGGAGGGGGTGAGAGGTATGTGTACCTGATGTCTGTGTATTAGGAGGAGGTGAGAGGTACGTGCCCCTGATGTCTGTGTATTAGGAGGGGGGGTGAGAGGTAGGTGTCCCTGATGTCTGTGTATTAGGAGGGGGTGAGAGGTAGGTGTCCCTGATGTCGGTGTATTAGGTGGGGGTGAGAGGTGCGTGTCCCTGATGTCTGTGTATTAGGAGGGGGTGAGAGGTGCGTGTCCCCGATGTCTGTGTATTAGGAGGGGGTGAGAGGTGCGTGTCCCTGATGTCTGTGTATTAGGAGGGGGTGAGAGGTACGTGTCCCTGGTGTCTGTGTATTAGGAGGGGGTGAGAGGTACGTGTCTCTGATGTCTGTGTATGAGGAGGGGGTGAGAGGTGCGTGTCTCTGATGTCTGTGTATTAGGAGGGGGTGAGAGGTGCGTGTCTCTGATGTCTGTGTATTAGGAGGGGGTGAGAGGTGCGTGTCCCTGATGTCTGTGTATTAGGAGGGGGTGAGAGGTGCGTGTCCCTGATGTCTGTGTATTAGGAGGGGGTGAGAGGTGCGTGTCCCTGATGTCTGTGTATTAGGAGGGGGTGAGAGGTACGTGTCCCTGGTGTCTGTGTATTAGGAGGGGGTGAGAGGTACGTGTCTCTGATGTCTGTGTATGAGGAGGGGGTGAGAGGTGCGTGTCCCTGATGTCTGTGTATTAGGAGGGTGGGTGAGAGGTACGTGTCCCTGATGTCTGTGTATTATGAGGGGGTGAGAGGTAGGTGTCCCTGATGTCTGTGTATTAGGAGGGGGTGAGAGGTGTGTGTCCCTAATGTCTGTGTATTAGGAGGAGGTGAGAGGTAGGTGTCCCTGATGTCTGTGTATTATGAGGGGTGAGAGGTGCGTGTCCCTGATGTCTGTGTATTATGAGGGGGTGAGAGGTAGGTGTCCCTGATGTCTGTCTATTAGGAGGGGGTGAGAGGTGCGTGTCCCTGATGTTTGTGTATTAGGTGGGGGTGAGAGGTGCGTGTCCCTGATGTCTGTGTATTAGGAGGGGGTGAGAGGTGCGTGTCCCTGATGTCTGTGTATTAGGAGGGGGTGAGAGGTATGTGTCCCTGATGTCTGTGTATTATGAGGGGGTGAGAGGTAGGTGTCCCTGATGTCTGTGTATTAGGTGGATGTGAGAGGTGCGTGTCCCTGATGTCTGTGTATTAGGTGGGGGTGAGAGGTGCGTGTCCCTGATGTCTGTGTATTAGGAGGGGGGGTGAGAGGTGCGTGTCCCTGATGTCTGTGTATTAGGAGGGGGGGTGAGAGGTAGGTGTCCCCGATGTCTGTGTATTAGGAGGGGGTTAGAGGTGCGTGTCCCTGATGTCTGTGTATTAGGAGGGGGTGAGAGGTGCGTGTCCCTGATGTCTGTGTATTAGGAGGGGGTGAGAGGTCGGTGTCCCTGATGTCTGTGTATTAGGAGGGTGTGAGAGGTGCGTGTCCCTGATGTCTGTGTATTAGGAGGGGGGGTGAGAGGTAGGTGTCCCTGATGTCTGTGTATTAGGAGGGTGTGAGAGGTGCGTGTCCCAGATGTCTGTGTATTAGGAGGGGGGGTGAGAGGTAGGTGTCCCTGATGTCTGTGTATTATGAGGGGATGAGAGGTAGGTGTCCCCGATGTCTGTGTATTATGAGGGGGTGAGAGGTGCGTGTCCCTGATGTCTGTGTATTAGGAGGGGGTGAGAGGTGCGTGTCCCTGATGTCTGTGTATTAGGAGGGGGTGAGAGGTGCGTGTCCCTGATGTCTGTGTATTAGGAGGGGGTGAGAGGTCGGTGTCCCTGATGTCTGTGTATTAGGAGGGGGTGAGAGGTCGGTGTCCCTGATGTCTGTGTATTAGGAGGGGGTGAGAGGTGCGTGTCCCTGATGTCTGTGTATTAGGAGGGGGGGTGAGAGGTGCGTGTCCCTGATGTCTGTGTATTAGGAGGGGGTGAGAGGTGCGTGTCCCTGATGTCTGTGTATTAGGAGGGGGGGTGAGAGGTGCGTGTCCCTGATGTCTGTGTATTATGAGGGGGTGAGAGGTAGGTGTCCCCGATGTCTGTGTATTAGGAGGGGGTGAGAGGTAGGTGTCCCCGATGTCTGTGTATTAGGAGGGGGTGAGAGGTAGGTGTCCCCGATGTCTGTGTATTATGAGGGGGTGAGAGGTAGGTGTCCCCGATGTCTGTGTATTAGGAGGGGGTGAGACGTAGGGTTGCCAGGTGTCCGGTTTTCTCCCGGACAGGCCGGTAACTCCGATGCCTGTCCGGTATAACATTGGAGGTTTACCATTATAAGGCCTGGGACATAGAGGGTTCAGCCGCGTTCCTCCGCGCTCAGGGGGCGGGGCGGAGGCGGAGCAGAGGCGGGCCTAGTCCCCCGCTCCGATTGGATGGGAGCGGTCACGTGACCGCTTCTCCGCTTCCCCGAGCGGCAAATTTGAAACCTGCCTGTCTCAGCAAAGTTTCTGAGCCTCCGCACGCATCAGCGCGCATGCGGAGGGGGAAACTATAGCCGCGCTGATGACAGATGCAGGGGCTTTGTGCATCTGCTCAGCGCGGCTCAGCCCGCCTCTGCGTGCTTAAGCTTGCTATGTCCCAGGCCTAACTTGCGGAAGGCAGGCAGCGCGAGGGCGGCGGAAGGCGGGCAGCGGTGAGGGCGGAAGGCGGGCAGCGGTGAGGGCGGAAGGCTGGCAGCGCGAGGGTGGAAGGCGGGCAGCGGTGAGGGCGGAAGGCAGGCAACGCGAGGGCGGAAGGCGGGCAGCAGTGAGGGCGGAAGGCGGTCAGCGCAAGGGCGGAAGGCGGTCAGCGGTGAGGGCGGAAGGCGGGCAGCGGTGAGGGCGGAAGGTGGGCAGCGGTGAGGCGGAAGGCTGGCAGCGCAAGGGTGGAAGGCGGGCAGCGGTGAGGGCGGAAGGCGGGCAACGCGAGGGCGGAAGGCGGGCAACGCGAGGGCGGAAGGCGGGCAGCAGTGAGGGCGGAAGGCGGTCAGCGCGAGGGCGGAAGGCGGGCAGCGGTGAGGGCGGAAGGCGGGCAGCGGTGAGGGCGGAAGGTGGGCAGCGGTGAGGCGGAAGGCTGGCAGCGCAAGGGTGGAAGGCGGGCAGCGGTGAGGGCGGAAGGCGGGCAACGCGAGGGCGGAAGGCTGGCAGCGCGAGGGTGGAAGGCGGGCAGCGGTGAGGGCGGAAGGCGGGCAACGCGAGGGCGGAAGGCGGGCAGCGGTGAGGGCGGAAGGCGGGCAGCGGTGAGGGTGGAAGGCGGGCAGCGGTGAGGGCGGATGGCGG
Source organism: Ascaphus truei (assembly GCF_040206685.1). Classification (NCBI taxonomy): domain Eukaryota; kingdom Metazoa; phylum Chordata; class Amphibia; order Anura; family Ascaphidae; genus Ascaphus; species Ascaphus truei. Next base: position 437,589 of record NW_027456082.1, on the reverse strand, counting down.
GCAGCGGTGAGGGCGGATGGCGGGCAGCGGTGAGGGCGGATGGCGGGCAGCGGTGAGGGCGGAAGGCGGGCAGCGGTGAGGGCGGAAGGCTGGCAGCGGGAGGGCGGAAGGCGGGCAGCGGGAGGGCGGAAGGCGGGCAGCGGGAGGGCGGAAGGCGGGCAGCGGGAGGGCGGAAGGCGGGCAGCGCGAGGGCGGAAGGCGGGCAGCGCCAGGGCGGAAGGCGGGCAGCGCGAGGGCGGAAGGCGGGCAGCGCGAGGGCGGAAGGCAGGCAGCGCGAGGGCGGAAGGCGGGCAGCGCGAGGGCGGAAGGCGGACAGCGCTAGATCAGAAGGTGGGCAGCGGTGAGGGCGGAAGGCGGGCTGCGGTCAGGGCGGAAGGCGGGCAGCGCGTGTGGCTGGAAGGCGGGCAGCGGTGAGGGCCGAAGGTGGGCAGTGCCAGGGCAGAAGGCGGGCAGTGCCAGGGCAGAAGGCGGGCAGCGGAGAGGGCGGATGACGGGCAGCGGTGGGCAGCACGAGGGCGGAAGGCGGGCAGCGCTAGGGCGGAAGGCAGACAGCGGTGAGGGCGGAAGGCTGCCAGCGGTGAGGGCGGAAGGCGGGCAGCGCGAGGGCGGAAGGCGGGCAGCGCAAGGGCGGAAGGCGGGCAGCGCGAGGGCGGAAGGCGGGCAGAGGTGAGGGCGGAAGGCGGGCAGCGCGAGGGCGGAAGGCGGGCAGAGGTGAGGGCGGAAGGAGGGCAGAGCGAGGGCGGAAGGCGGGCAGCGCGAGGGCGGAAGGCGGGCAGAGGTGAGGGCGGAAGGCGGGCAGCGCGAGGGCGGAAGGCGGGCAGCGCGAGGGCGGAAGGCGGGCAGCGCGAGGGCGGAAGGCGGGCAGAGGTGAGGGCGAAAGGCGGGCAGCGCGAGGGCGGAAGGCGGGCAGAGGTGAGGGCGGAAGGCGGGCAGCGCGAGGGCGGAAGGCGGGCAGAGGTGAGGGCGAAAGGCGGGCAGCGCGAGGGCGGAAGGCGGGCAGCACGAGGGCGGAAGGCAGGCAGCGCGAGGGCGGAAGGCGGGCAGCACGAGGGCGGAAGGCAGGCAGCGCGAGGGCGGAAGGCGGGCAGAGGTGAGGGCGAAAGGCGGGCAGCGCGAGGGCGGAAGGCGGGCAGAGGTGAGGGCGAAAGGCGGGCAGCGAGAGGGCGGAAGGCGGGCAGCGCGAGGGCGGAAGGCGGGCAGAGGTGAGGGCGGAAGGCGGGCAGCGCGAGGGCGGAAGGCGGGCAGCGCGAGGGCGGAAGGCGGGCAGCGCGAGGGCGGAAGGCGGGCAGCGCGAGGGCGGAAGGCAGGCAGCGCGAGGGCGGAATGCGGGCAGAGGTGAGGGCGGAAGGCGGGCAGAGCGAGGGCGGAAGGCGGGCAGAGCGAGGGCGGAAGGCAGGCAGAGGTGAGGGCGGAAGGCGGGCAGCGCGAGGGCGGAAGGCGGGCAGCGCGAAGGCGGAAGGCGGGCAGCGCGAGGGCGGAAGGCGGGCAGAGGTGAGGGTGGAAGGCGGGCAGCGCGAAGGGGAAAAAGGCGGGCAGAGGTGAGGGCGGAAGGCGGGCAGCGGTGAGGGTGGAAGGCGGGCAGCGGTGAGGGCGGATGGCGGGCAGCGGTGAGGGCGGATGGCGGGCAGCGGTGAGGGCGGATGGCGGGCAGCGGTGAGGGCGGAAGGCGGGCAGCGGTGAGGGCGGAAGGCTGGCAGCGGGAGGGCGGAAGGCGGGCAGCGGGAGGGCGGAAGGCGGGCAGCGGGAGGGCGGAAGGCGGGCAGCGGGAGGGCGGAAGGCGGGCAGCGCCAGGGCGGAAGGCGGGCAGCGCGAGGGCGGAAGGCGGGCAGCGCGAGGGCGGAAGGCAGGCAGCGCGAGGGCGGAAGGCGGGCAGCGCGAGGGCGGAAGGCGGACAGCGCTAGATCAGAAGGTGGGCAGCGGTGAGGGCGGAAGGCGGGCTGCGGTCAGGGCGGAAGGCGGGCAGCGCGTGTGGCTGGAAGGCGGGCAGCGGTGAGGGCCGAAGGTGGGCAGTGCCAGGGCAGAAGGCGGGCAGTGCCAGGGCAGAAGGCGGGCAGCGGAGAGGGCGGATGACGGGCAGCGGTGGGCAGCACGAGGGCGGAAGGCGGGCAGCGCTAGGGCGGAAGGCAGACAGCGGTGAGGGCGGAAGGCTGCCAGCGGTGAGGGCGGAAGGCGGGCAGCGCGAGGGCGGAAGGCGGGCAGCGCAAGGGCGGAAGGCGGGCAGCGCGAGGGCGGAAGGCGGGCAGAGGTGAGGGCGGAAGGCGGGCAGCGCGAGGGCGGAAGGCGGGCAGAGGTGAGGGCGGAAGGAGGGCAGAGCGAGGGCGGAAGGCGGGCAGCGCGAGGGCGGAAGGCGGGCAGAGGTGAGGGCGGAAGGCGGGCAGCGCGAGGGCGGAAGGCGGGCAGCGCGAGGGCGGAAGGCGGGCAGCGCGAGGGCGGAAGGCGGGCAGAGGTGAGGGCGAAAGGCGGGCAGCGCGAGGGCGGAAGGCGGGCAGAGGTGAGGGCGGAAGGCGGGCAGCGCGAGGGCGGAAGGCGGGCAGAGGTGAGGGCGAAAGGCGGGCAGCGCGAGGGCGGAAGGCGGGCAGCACGAGGGCGGAAGGCAGGCAGCGCGAGGGCGGAAGGCGGGCAGCACGAGGGCGGAAGGCAGGCAGCGCGAGGGCGGAAGGCGGGCAGAGGTGAGGGCGAAAGGCGGGCAGCGCGAGGGCGGAAGGCGGGCAGAGGTGAGGGCGAAAGGCGGGCAGCGAGAGGGCGGAAGGCGGGCAGCGCGAGGGCGGAAGGCGGGCAGAGGTGAGGGCGGAAGGCGGGCAGCGCGAGGGCGGAAGGCGGGCAGCGCGAGGGCGGAAGGCGGGCAGCGCGAGGGCGGAAGGCGGGCAGCGCGAGGGCGGAAGGCAGGCAGCGCGAGGGCGGAATGCGGGCAGAGGTGAGGGCGGAAGGCGGGCAGAGCGAGGGCGGAAGGCGGGCAGAGCGAGGGCGGAAGGCAGGCAGAGGTGAGGGCGGAAGGCGGGCAGCGCGAGGGCGGAAGGCGGGCAGCGCGAAGGCGGAAGGCGGGCAGCGCGAGGGCGGAAGGCGGGCAGAGGTGAGGGCGGAAGGCGGGCAGCGCGAAGGGGAAAAAGGCGGGCAGAGGTGAGGGCGGAAGGCGGGCAGCGCGAGGGCGGAAGGCGGGCAGAGGTGAGGGCGAAAGGCGGGCAGCGCGAGGGCGGAAGGCGGGCAGAGGTGAGGGCGGAAGGCGGGCAGCGCGAGGGCGGAAGGCGGGCAGAGGTGAGGGCGAAAGGCGGGCAGCGCGAGGGCGGAAGGCGGGCAGCGCGAGGGCGGAAGGCGGGCAGCACGAGGGCGGAAGGCGGGCAGCGCGAGGGCGGAAGGCGGGCAGAGGTGAGGGCGAAAGGCGGGCAGCGCGAGGGCGGAAGGCGGGCAGAGGTGAGGGCGAAAGGCGGGCAGCGAGAGGGCGGAAGGCGGGCAGCGCGAGGGCGGAAGGCGGGCAGAGGTGAGGGCGGAAGGCGGGCAGCGCGAGGGCGGAAGGCGGGCAGCGCGAGGGCGGAAGGCGGGCAGCGCGAGGGCGGAAGGCAGGCAGCGCGAGGGCGGAATGCGGGCAGAGGTGAGGGCGGAAGGCGGGCAGAGCGAGGGCGGAAGGCGGGCAGAGGTGAGGGTGGAAGGCGGGCAGCGCGAGGGCGGAAGGCGGGCAGCGCGAGGGCGGAAGGCGGGCAGCGCGAGGGCGGAAGGCGGGCAGAGGTGAGGGCGGAAGGCGGGCAGCGCGAGGGCGGAAGGCGGGCAGCGCGAGGGCGGAAGGCGGGCAGCGCGAGGGCGGAAGGCAGGCAGCGCGAGGGCGGAATGCGAGCAGAGGTGAGGGCGGAAGGCGGGCAGAGCGAGGGCGGAAGGCGGGCAGAGCGAGGGCGGAAGGCAGGCAGAGGTGAGGGTGGAAGGCGGGCAGCGCGAGGGCGGAAGGCGGGCAGCGCGAGGGCGGAAGGCGGGCAGCGCGAGGGCGGAAGGCGGGCAGAGGTGAGGGCGGAAGGCGGGCAGCGCGAAGGCGGAAGGGTGGCAGCGCGAGGGCGGAAGGCGGGCAGCGCGAGGGCCGGAAGGCAGGCAGCGCGAGGGCGGAATGCGGGCAGAGGTGAGGGCGGAAGGCGGGCAGAGCGAGGGCGGAAGGCGGGCAGAGCGAGGGCGGAAGGCAGGCAGAGGTGAGGGTGGAAGGCGGGCAGCGCGAGGGCGGAAGGCGGGCAGCGCGAGGGCGGAAGGCGGGCAGAGGTGAGGGCGGAAGGCGGGCAGCGCGAAGGGGAAAAAGGCGGGCAGAGGTGAGGGCGGAAGGCAGGCAGAGGTGAGGGCGGAAGGCGGGCAGCGCGAGGGCGGAAGGCGGGCAGCGCGAAGGCGGAAGGCGGGCAGCGCGAGGGCGGAAGGCGGGCAGCGCGAGGGCGGAAGGCGGGCAGAGGTGAGGGCGGAAGGCGGGCAGAGGTGAGGGCGGAAGGCGGGCAGCGCGAGGGCGGAAGGCGGGCAGAGGTGAGGGCGAAAGGCGGGCAGCGAGAGGGCGGAAGGCAGGCAGAGGTGAGGGCGAAAGGCGGGCAGCGAGAGGGCGGAAGGCGGGCAGAGGTGAGGGCGAAAGGCGGGCAGCGAGAGGGCGGAAGGCGGGCAGCGCGAGGGCGGAAGGCGGGCAGCGCGAGGGCGGAAGGCAGGCAGCGCGAGGGCGGAATGCGGGCAGAGGTGAGGGCGGAAGGCGGGGCGGAAGGCGGGCAGAGTGAGGGCGGAAGGCAGGCAGAGGTGAGGGCGGAAGGCGGGCAGCGCGAGGGCGGAAGGCGGGCAGCGCGAGGGCGGAAGGCGGGCAGAAGTGAGGGCGGAAGGCGGGCAGAGGTGAGGGCGGAAGGCGGGCAGCGCGAGGGCGGAAGGCGGGCAGAGGTGAGGGCGAAAGGCGGGCAGCGCGAGGGCGGAAGGCGGGCAGAGGTGAGGGCGGAAGGCGGGCAGCGCGAGGGCGGAAGGCGGGCAGCGCGAGGGCGGAAGGCGGGCAGAGGTGAGGGCGGAAGGCGGGCAGCGCGAGGGTGGAAGGCGGGCAGCGCGAGGGCGGAAGGCGGGCAGAGGTGAGGGTGGAAGGCAGGCAGAGGTGAGGGCGGAAGGCGGGCAGCGCGAGGGCGGAAGGCGGGCAGAGGTGAGGGCGGAAGGCGGGCAGAGGTGAGGGCGGAAGGCGGGCAGCGCGAGGGCGGAAGGCGGGCAGAGGTGAGGGCGAAAGGCGGGCAGCGCGAGGGCGGAAGGCGGGCAGCGCGAGGGCGGAATGCGGGCAGCTCGAGGGCGGAAGGCGGGCAGAGGTGAGGGCGGAAGGCGGGCAGCGCGAGGGCGGAAGGCGGGCAGCGCGAGGGCGGAATGCGGGCAGAGGTGAGGGCGGAAGGCGGGCAGCGCGAGGTTGGAAGGCGGGCAGCGCGAGGGCGGAAGGCGGGCAGAGGTGAGGGTGGAAGGCGGGCAGCGCGAGGGCGGAAGGCGGGCAGCGCGAGGGCGGAAGGCGGGCAGCGCGAGGGCGGAAGGCGGGCAGAGGTGAGGGTGGAAGGCGGGCAGCGCGAGGGCGGAAGGCGGGCAGCGCAAGGGCGGAAGGCGGGCAGCGGTGAGGAGTCAGGTCCAGACTGGAGGAGAGGACAGCCAATCGGAGGAGAGCAGGGGGGCGGAGCCCACACCCTGGCAGCCCAGATACAGGTCCTGGGATGTCTGCGTCCTGCAGGAAATAAGGTAAGGTATGTGGGGGGTGGGGGGGGGATATGGGGAGCCAGGGTGACATGATGGGGGGGGATATGGGGAGCCAGGGTGAGATGATGGGGGGGGGGATATGGGGAGCCAGGGTGACATGATGGGGGGGGGGGGATATGGGGAGCCAGGGTGACATGATGGGGGGGGGATATGGGGAGCCAGGGTGAGATGATGGGGGGGGGATATGGGGAGCCAGGGTGACATGATGGGGGGGGGGGGGGATATGGGGAGCCAGGGTGAGATGATGGGGGGGGGATATGGGGAGCCAGGGGGACATGATGGGGGGGATATGGGGAGCCAGGGTGACATGATGGGGGGGGGATATGGGGAGCCAGGGTGACATGATGGGGGTGGGGGGGGGAGATATGGGGAGCCTGGATGAGATGATGGGGGAATATGGGGAGCCAGGGTGAGATGATGGGGGGGGGATATGGGGAGCCAGGGTGAGATGATGGGGGGGGGGGGGATATGGGGAGCCAGGGTGACATGATGGGGGGGGGATATGGGGAGCCAGGGTGACATGATGGGGAGGGGATATGGGGAGCCATGGTGACATGATGGGGGGGGATATGGGGAGCCAGGGTGACATGATGGGGGGGGATATGGGGAGCCAGGGTGACATGATGGGGGGGGGGGATATGGGGAGCCAGGGTGACATGATGGGGGGGGATATGGGGAGCCAGGGTGAGATGATGGGGGGGGGATATGGGGAGCCAGGGTGACATGATGGGGGGGGGATATGGGGAGCCAGGGTGACATGATGGGGGGGGATATGGGGAGCCAGGGTGACATGATGGGGGGGGATATGGGGAGCCAGGGTGACATGATGGGGGGGATATGGGGAGCCAGGGTGACATGATGGGGGTGGGGGGGGGGGAGATATGGGGAGCCTGGATGAGATGATGGGGGAATATGGGGAGCCAGGGTGAGATGATGGGGGGGGGATATGGGGAGCCAGGGTGAGATGATGGGGGGGGGGATATGGGGAGCCAGGGTGACATGATGGGGGGGGGGGGATATGGGGAGCCAGGGTGACATGATGGGGGGGGATATGGGGAGCCAGGGTGACATGATGGGGGGGGGGGGATATGGGGAGCCAGGGTGACATGATGGGGGGGGATATGGGGAGCCAGGGTGAGATGATGGGGGGGGGATATGGGGAGCCAGGGTGACATGATGGGGGGGGGATATGGGGAGCCAGGGTGACATGATGGGGGGGGATATGGGGAGCCAGGGTGACATGATGGGGGGGATATGGGGAGCCAGGGTGACATGATGGGGGGGGATATGGGGAGCCAGGGTGACATGATGGGGGTGGGGGGGGGGAGATATGGGGAGCCTGGATGAGATGATGGGGGAATATGGGGAGCCAGGGTGAGATGATGGGGGGGGGATATGGGGAGCCAGGGTGAGATGATGGGGGGGGGGATATGGGGAGCCAGGGTGACATGATGGGGGGGGGGATATGGGGAGCCAGGGTGACATGATGGGGGGGGATATGGGGAGCCAGGGTGACATGATGGGGGGGGATATGGGGAGCCAGGGTGACATGATGGGGGGGGGATATGGGGAGCCAGGGTGACATGATGGGGGGATATGGGGAGCCAGGGTGACATGATGGGGGGGGGGAGATATGGGGAGCCTGGATGAGATGATGGGGGAATATGGGGAGCCAGGGTGAGATGATGGGGGGGGGGGATTATCCAACGGAAGTAGCGTTGGATAGTGACACCGTTGTAAAGTGAGTCCCGTGTTAATCAGTGGCGGTGAGCGTTGGATAACACATTCCAGCGTCGGATAGCGCATTCCGGCGTGGAAAAACGGCCCGTAGGGTTGCACTGCAAAGCGTTGGATATGCCATGCGTTGTAAAGTGAGACGTTGGATAGCGAGGCCTACCTGTAATTTACTTCTTCACCCGTGGTGCGCTCTTGTGCTTTTTTTCTTTCACTGGGTGTGTCGCACTCTGCCCTTTGCCCTTTTGCTCCCTGATGAAACGTCCTTGCGGTGTCTTGCGAGCTGCGTGTGTGTGTGACACAGAAGCTGACCCGCTCTCTGTTCCCCATGTCCATCCCGCGGCTCCCGGAGGTCTGTGTCCTCCCTGCGGGGGAGGGAGACTTTGAGGAGGTGATGTCCATCTCGGGGGGGATATACAAGGGGATGGATTACCTGCCCGCCAGGTACCACCGATGGGTGAGAGACCCCCAACGCAAAATGTTCCTGGCCAAGTCTGAGGGCAGAGTGGTGAGTGAGGGGACCCCTATATAAAGGGGGGATTCTTATATATAGGGGGAGCACAGGGATTTGTGTCTAATATGGAGGCGCTCCTTTATATATAGGGGGAGGATAGGGATTTGTAGCTAATAGGGGAGGCACCTTACACACACAGACACACACACACACTCTCTATTGGGGGGCTCCTTATATATAGGGAAGTACATGTGTGTGTGTTTAATAAGAGGGAATCCTTATTTAGAGGGGAGCATAGACGTGTATATAAATGGGGGGGCTATATATATATATACATAAATACATATATATACAGGTATATAGTGGGGCTTCTTATATATGGTATACTTGTGGAGTCCTTATATATAGGGGGAGTGCAGTTGTGGCCCTATAGATGGGGAGATGTTCTTATAAGGGGTCTGCCCCTTATAATAGGGCCTGTTCTTATAATGGGGGTCTGCGCTCATAATAGGGCCTTATAATGGAGGGTCTCTCCTCTCTAAGGTGGGCTTCGAATCCTTCCTGCTGGTAGACGGGGGCGTCACGGCCGTGGTGGAGGGTCTCCGTGTGGCCCCCTGGGTTAGGAGCCAGGGGGTGGCCAGGGTAATTCAGCGGTTCTGTGTTGACACTCTGCGTTCTGCCCACCCGGAGGTCACCAGAGTCCGACTGTCCCGGTCAGAGAATCCCCCAGCCGCCATGCTGGAGAAATACCAACTGGTCCACTCCAAGGTGACTCCATCTCTCTCCGACCATCTCCCTCTCTCCCCTTCACTCTTTCTCTTTCCTCCTCTCTGCCTCTCCACTGCACCCCCCCCCCCCACACTAGCTTGTTCTCTCTGCCTCTCCTTTTCCCCCCTCCCCAGTCTGATACCTCTGGTGTCCCTCCACCACCTTCACTCCCTCTCCCCTCTCTATATCCCTCCCTCCCCTCTCTCACCACCTTCCTTCTCTCTCTATCCCTCTTACCTCCTTCCCTCTCTCTATATCCCTCACCACCTTTCCTCTCTCCTCTCTCTCTATCCCTCCCTCGCCACCTTCCGTCTCTCTCTCTATCCTTCCCTCTCCCCTTTTCTCTCTTCTCTCACCCTCCCCTCTCCCTGTACTCTTCTCACCTTCTCTCTCCCCCGTCCCATGCTGTACTCTCATCTTCTCTATCTTTCCCACCTCAGACTGTTCTCTCTCACCCTCAAGCTGTTTTCTGACCCTCTCCCCTCAGGCTGTTCTCTCTCTCATCCTCTCCTCTCTCCCCTCAGGCTGTTCTCTCACCCTCTCCTCTCTCTCCCCCCAAGGCTGTTCTCTCACCCTCTCCTCTCTCTCCCCTCAGACTGTTCTCTCACCCTCTCCTCTCTCTCCCCTCAGGCTGTTCTCTCACCCTCTCCTCTCTCTCACACTCTCCCCTCAGGCTTCTCTCTCTCACCCTCTTCTCTCTCCCCTCAGGCTTCTCTCTCTCACCCTCTCCTCAGACTGTTCTCTCACCCTCTCCTCTCTCCCCTCAGACTGTTTTCTCACCCTCTCCTCTCTCTCTCTCTCCTCGGGCTGTTCTCTCACCCTCTCCTCTCTCTCTCCTCGGGCTGTTCTCTCACCCTCTCCTCTCTCTCCCCCCAAGGCTGTTCTATCACCCTCTCCTCTCTCCCCTCAGACTGTTTTCTCACCCTCTCCTCTCCCCCCAAGGCTGTTCTCTCACCCTCTCCTCAGACTGTTTTCTCACCCTCTCCTCTCTCTCCCCTCAGGCTGTTCTCTCACCCTCTCCTTGCCTCTCTCTCCCCTCAGGCTGTTCTCTCACCCCCTCCCCTCAGGCTGTTCTCCCACCCTCTCCTCTCTCTCACCCTCTCCTCTCTCTCCTCCCTTTCCCCTCAGACTGTTCTCTCACCCTCTCCTCTCTCCTCTCTCTCCCCTCAGACTGTGCTCTCACCCTCTCCTCTCTCTCCCCTCAGGCTGTTCTCTCACCCCCTCCCCTCAGGCTGTTCTCCCACCCTCTCCTCTCTCTCACCCTCTCCTCTCTCTCCCCTCAGGCTGTTCTCTCACCCCCTCCCCTTAGGCTGTTCTCCCACCCTCTCCTCTCTCTCACCCTCTCCTCTCTCTCCCCTCAGGCTGTTCTCCCACCCTCTCCTCTCTCTCACCCTCTCCTCTCTCTCCCCCTCTCCCCCCAGGCTGTTCTCTCTGTGGTCCTCCCTCCCAGCCAGTTGTGGGAGACTGTAGAGTTACTGCAGACTCGGGTGCTCAGTGCCGAGGGAAGAAGCCCCCCCGACCCCTCCATCCTCGAGCCCCCCGATGTTCTCAGTCTGTTTGAGGGGCAGCCTGCGGCGGAGGGTCTTCTCCCGGGGGGGCTCCTCATCCAGGGTTGGCTGCCTGTCACCCCCCACAGGGGCAACCTGGACCTACTGCTGGGCCGGGGCCTGCTTTGGCTCTACTCCCACCCCTGTGATGTCATGGGAGCCTGTGATGTCACTGACAACAGCAACACCAACATACGCCAGGCCCCCAATAAACCCGGTGACCTCACTGCGCCCTCTCCCCCTTCCGCCCTCCCCTCCCCCGGGTTCCTCAGTCTGGGAACCCCTCTGTTCCCGGTACCCCTGGAGGGTGGCGTGCACCGCCTGGACATTGACCTGTTTGGGACTGACCCGGTGTGCGCCGGGAGCCACATTCTGCACCAGCTGAGGAGAGGGGTGTGGGCCGCGCCCGCAGGGGCTGGCATCGTCTGCATCATGTACGCGGAGGAGAGCCTGCGGGGCGAGATAGCCCGGTTATGCCAGGGACTCGCCCCCTTCCACCTGGTGAGGGAGCAGCTGGTCCTAGAGATGGAGATCTGAGTTCTAGAGGTGCCACGCTCTACTGTAGCCTCCGTAGCAGCCCTAGAGGTGCCACGCTCTACTGTAGCCTCCGTAGCAGCCCTAGAGGTGCCACGCTCTACTGTAGCCTCCGTAGCAGCCCTAGAGGTGCCACGCTCTACTGTAGCCTCCGTAGCAGCCCTAGAGGTGCCACGCTCTACTGTAGCCTCCGTAGCAGCCCTAGAGGTGCCAGGGCTTGCATCTCGTTTCAGCCCTAGAGGTGCCAGGCTGTGTATCCCCTGTATGAACACTTTCTATATCATGATCAGTATCACAAACAGCGCAGACATCAATCAATAAATCATAATATGTATATTGTCTATCTGTGTATCATCTATGTACCTGTCTTTGTGTCTATCTATCTATCTATCTATCTATCTATCTGTGTATCTATCTATCTGTGTATCTATCTATCTGTGTATCTATATGTCTGTGTATCTATCTGTCTGTGTATCTATCTATCTATCTATCTATCTATCTATCTATCTATCTGTCTGTCTGTGTATCTATCTGTCTGTGTGTGTATCTATCTGTCTGTGTATCTATCTATCAATCAGTCTGTCTGTGTGTCTGTTTATCTATCTGTGTGACGGGGGGAGAGAGACAGGGTTACGGGGGGGAGAGAGGGTTACGGGGGGGAGAGAGGGTTACGGGGGGGAGAGAGGGTTACGGGGGGGAGAGAGGGTTACGGGGGGGAGAGAGACAGGGTTACGGGGGGGGGAGAGAGGGTTACGGGGGGGGGGAGAGAGACAGGGTTACAGGGGGGGAGAGAGACAGGGTTACGGGGAGAGAGAGACAGGGTTACGGGGGCAGAGAGACAGGGTTACGGGGGCAGAGAGACAGGTTTACGGGGAGAGAGACAGGGTTACGGGGGGGAGAGAGACAGGTTTACGGGGGGAGAGAGACAGGGTTATGGGGAGAGAGAGATAGGGTTACGGGGGGGAGAGAGACAGGGTTACGGGGGGGGGGAAAGAGACAGGGTTACGGGGGGGTGAGAGAGACAGGGTTACGGGGGGAGAGAGACAGGGTTACGGGGGGGGGAGAGAGACAGGGTTACGGGGGGGTGAGAGAGACAGGTTTACGGGGGGAGAGAGACAGGGTTACGGGGGGGAGAGAGACAGGGTTACGGGGAGAGAGAGATAGGGTTACGGGGGGGGGGGAGAGAGAGAGGGTTCGGTGCTGTGGAAGGGATTCCTGAAGCCCCTCCGCCGGCTGAAGACATCCCCGATGCTGCCACAGGACCGCCGCCGCTGCTGCTGCCGCTGCCACAGGACCTCCGCCGCCGCTGCCGCTGCCACAGGACCTCCGCCGCCGCCGCCGCTGCCACAGGACCGCTGCCGCTGCCGCTGGCCCAAGATGTCTTCGGAAAGGAAAGTAATTAGATTATTTCCAGCTGCCCTGACATTACCCGACGCCGGGTAGCCCACTTCTCAGTTGCCGGGTCCGGGTAGCTGTAAATGTGCCGGGTAACGCCGGGTAATTCCGGGTACTCGGTACACCACTAGTATTTACTAACACGGAGAATACACCCTCCCCCCCTCCCCCCCAACATAACCCAGCCAGGCAAGGCATTCTCCCACAATAACGCCTCCCGGGTGGAAACCCCCAAAGTCCTGGCGTGCCTGGGCACTTACCCCCATAATGTCCACAAGCCAGTCCCTCCCCCAAAGAGTGTGTGTGGGATCGCGCGCTCCCCTCTGGGTGTTGGGGCCCATTGGCGCACTCAATACCTCCCAAGGTCCCAGTCCAGACCAGGTCAATTGGTGAAAGGCTCCGTTGATCCACGGCGGGCGGTTCACCCCGAAATCCTCTGGCTCATCAGCTGTGAAACTTCCGGATGCTTCTGGGCGGGCTTCCAGCTGGAGTGTACCCCTTAAGAATAGCCTATGTTGAAGTGTCCTTGGTTTGGTTACAGGGCAACAGGCTGCACTTCTCCGTCAGGGGTAATGTCCTGCAGCGTATGCTTCTCACTACTGGGAAAGGGGGGTCCCTATCTGAGGCCTGTCCCTACAGCATACGCCAACTTCTGTGACTCGGGGGATCTACCTTTGGGGGGGGTAATCTGGCCTAGTCCCGGGGAGTACTGCTCCCGGGACCCGACCTTCACCCTCTCTGTCCGGATCTCAACCGCTGGACTCCCAGCGCGCGAACTGTATCCCTTCCTAGAGCAGGAGAATCTGCAAGCCCCATTGGCGGTGCTGATCACCTGACATACTTGTCCCTATGCCTGATGGGAACTGTAGTTCCTGCGGAGCCTCTTCCCTATGGCCACCGCGTGCGCATAGCCTATTGCGCATGCGTGAACTTCCGCAGGTGTGCGCGCGCACACACACGCACAACATGGCGGCGCCCTGCAGAGGGAGCCGCCGGCGAGCCCGCCGCCACCCGCGACATCCCCCACGGCAGTGGAGCCAAAAAGGGGTGAGGAAACGGAGGATCAGGGAGCTGGAGGGGACCTGGTTACATGTGTAAGGAAGGGAGTGTGTGTAAGTAAGAGTGTGTGTGTAAGAAAGGGAGTTTGTAAGTAAGAGAGTGTGTAACTAAGGGAGTGTGTGCGTGTGTGTGGACGGTGTGTGTGTGTGTAAGGACGGGAGTTTTTTTTAGTAATGGAGTGAGTGTGCACTGTGCACTGTGTAATCATTATACCCTACCCCCTGTTATTCATGTACTGTGTAATCATTATACCCTACCCCCTATTATACATGTACTGTGTAATCATTATGCCCTACCCCCTATTATACATGTACTGTGTAATCATTATACCCTACCCCCTGTTATTCATGTACTGTGTAATCATTATACCCTACCCCCTGTTATTCATGTACTGTGTAATCATTATACCCTACCCCCTGTTATTCATGTACTGTGTAATCATTATACCCTACCCCCTGTTATTCATGTACTGTGTAATCATTATACCCTACCCCCTGTTATTCATGTACTGTGTAATCATTATACCCTACCCCCTGTTATACATGTACTGTGTAATCATTATACCCTACCCCGATATTCATGTACTGTGTAATCATTATACCCTACCCCCTGTTATTCATGTACTGTGTAATCATTATACCCTACCCCCTATTATACATGTACTGTGTAATCATTACACCTACCCCCTGTTATTCATGTACTGTGTAATCATTATACCCTACCCCCTATTATACATGTACTGTATAATCATTATGCCCTACCCCCTGTTATACATGTACTGTGTAATCATTATACCCTACCCCCTGTTATTCATGTACTGTGTAATCATTATGCCCTACCCCGTTATTCATGTACTGTGTAATCATTATGCCCTACCCCCTGTTATTCATGTACTGTGTAATCATTATACCCTACCCCCTGTTATTCATGTACTGTGTAATCATTATACCCTACCCCCTGTTATTCATGTACTGTGTAATCATTATACCCTACCCCCTGTTATTATACCCCACCCCCTGTTATTCATGTACTGTGTAATCATTATACCCTACCCCCTGTTATTCATGTACTGTGTAATCATTATTCCTACCCCCTGTTATACATGTACTGTGTAACCATTATACCCCACCCCCTGTTATACATGTACTGTGTAATCATTATACCCTACCCCCTGTTATTCATGTACTGTGTAATCATTATACCCTACCCCCTGTTATTCATGTACTGTGTAATCATTATACCCTACCCCCTGTTATTATACCCCACCCCCTGTTATTCATGTACTGTGTAATCATTATACCCTACCCCCTGTTATTATACCCCACCCCCTGTTATTCATGTACCGTGTAATCATTATACCCTACCCCCTGTTATTCATGTACTGTGTAATCATTATACCCTACCCCCTGTTATTCATGTACTGTGTAATCATTATACCCTACCCCCTGTTATTCATGTACTGTGTAATCATTATACCCTACCCCCTGTTATTCATGTACTGTGTAATCATTATACCCTACCCCCTGTTATTATACCCCACCCCATGTTATTCATGTACTGTGTAATCATTATACCCTACCCCCTGTTATTCATGTACTGTGTAATCATTATACCCTACCCCCTGTTATACATGTACTGTGTACTCATTATACCTACCCCCTGTTATTCATGTACTGTGTAACCATTATACCCTACCCCCTGTTATACATGTACTGTGTAATCATTATACCTACCCCCTGTTATTCATGTAACGTGTAATCATTATACCCTACCCCCTGTTATTCATGTACTGTGTAATCATTATACCCTACCCCCTGTTATTCATGTAACGTGTAATCATTATACCCTACCCCCTGTTATTCATGTACTGTGTAATCATTATACCCTACCCCCTGTTATTCATGTACTGTGTAATCATTATACCATACCCCCTGTTATTCATGTACTGCGTAATCATTATACTCTACCCCCTGTTATACATGTACTGTGTAATCATTATACCCTACCCCCTGTTATTCATGTAACGTGTAATCATTATACCCTACCCCGTTATTCATGTACTGTGTAATCATTATACCCTACCCCGTTATTCATGTACTGTGTAATCATTATACCCTACCCCCTGTTATTCATGTACTGTGTAATCATTATACCATACCCCCTGTTATTCATGTACTGCGTAATCATTATACTCTACCCCCTGTTATACATGTACTGTGTAATCATTATACCCTACCCCCTGTTATACATGTACTGTGTAATCATTATACCCTACCCCGTTATTCATGTACTGCGTAATCATTATACTCTACCCCCTGTTATACATGTACTGTGTAATCATTATACCCTACCCCCTGTTATACATGTACTGTGTAATCATTATACCCTACCCCCTGTTATACATGTACTGTGTAATCATTATACCCTACCCCCTGCTATTCATGTACTGTGTAATCATTATACCTTACCCCCTGTTATTCATGTACTGTGTAATCATTATACCCTACCCCCTGTTATTCATGTACTGCGTAATCATTATACTCTACCCCCTGTTATACATGTACTGTGTAATCATTATACCCTACCCCCTGTTATACATGTACTGTGTAATCATTATACCCTACCCCCTGTTATACATGTACTGTGTAATCATTATACCCTACCCCCTGCTATTCATGTACTGTGTAATCATTATACCTTACCCCCTGTTATTCATGTACTGTGTAATCATTATACCCTACCCCCTGTTATACATGTACTGTGTAATCATTATACCCTACCCCCTGTTATTCATGTACTGTATAATCATTATACCCTACCCCCTGTTATACATGTACTGTGTAACCATTATACCCTACCTCTGTTATTCATGTACAGTGTAATCATTATACCTACCCCCTGTTATTCATGTACTGTGTAACCATTATACCCTACCCCCTGTTATTCATGTACGTGTAATCATTATACCCTACCCCTGTTATTCATGTACTGTGTAACCATTATACCCTACCCCCTGTTATACATGTACTGTGTAATCATTATACCCTACCCCCTGTTATTCATGTACTGTGTAATCATTATACCCTACCCCCTGTTATTCATGTACTGTGTAATCATTATACCATACCCCCTGTTATTCATGTACTGCGTAATCATTATACTCTACCCCCTGTTATACATGTACTGTGTAATCATTATACCCTACCCCCTGTTATACATGTACTGTGTAATCATTATACCCTACCCCGTTATTCATGTACTGCGTAATCATTATACTCTACCCCCTGTTATACATGTACTGTGTAATCATTATACCCTACCCCCTGTTATACATGTACTGTGTAATCATTATACCCTACCCCCTGTTATACATGTACTGTGTAATCATTATACCCTACCCCCTGCTATTCATGTACTGTGTAATCATTATACCTTACCCCCTGTTATTCATGTACTGTGTAATCATTATACCCTACCCCCTGTTATTCATGTACTGCGTAATCATTATACTCTACCCCCTGTTATACATGTACTGTGTAATCATTATACCCTACCCCCTGTTATACATGTACTGTGTAATCATTATACCCTACCCCCTGTTATACATGTACTGTGTAATCATTATACCCTACCCCCTGCTATTCATGTACTGTGTAATCATTATACCTTACCCCCTGTTATTCATGTACTGTGTAATCATTATACCCTACCCCCTGTTATACATGTACTGTGTAATCATTATACCCTACCCCCTGTTATTCATGTACTGTGTAATCATTATACCCTACCCCCTGTTATACATGTACTGTGTAACCATTATACCCTACCTCTGTTATTCATGTACTGTGTAATCATTATACCCTACCCCCTGTTATACATGTACTGTGTAATCATTATACCTACCCCCTGTTATTCATGTACTGTGTAACCATTATACCCTACCCCCTGTTATTCATGTACGTGTAATCATTATACCCTACCCCTGTTATTCATGTACTGTGTAACCATTATACCCTACCCCCTGTTATACATGTACTGTGTAATCATTATACCCTACCCCCTGCTATTCATGTACTGTGTAATCATTATACCTTACCCCCTGTTATTCATGTACTGTGTAATCATTATACCCTACCCCCTGTTATTCATGTACTGCGTAATCATTATACTCTACCCCCTGTTATACATGTACTGTGTAATCATTATACCCTACCCCCTGTTATACATGTACTGTGTAATCATTATACCCTACCCCCTGTTATACATGTACTGTGTAATCATTATACCCTACCCCCTGCTATTCATGTACTGTGTAATCATTATACCTTACCCCCTGTTATTCATGTACTGTGTAATCATTATACCCTACCCCCTGTTATACATGTACTGTGTAATCATTATACCCTACCCCCTGTTATTCATGTACTGTGTAATCATTATACCCTACCCCCTGTTATACATGTACTGTGTAACCATTATACCCTACCTCTGTTATTCATGTACAGTGTAATCATTATACCTACCCCCTGTTATTCATGTACTGTGTAACCATTATACCCTACCCCCTGTTATTCATGTACGTGTAATCATTATACCCTACCCCTGTTATTCATGTACTGTGTAACCATTATACCCTACCCCCTGTTATACATGTACTGTGTAATCATTATACCCTACCTCCTGTTATACATGTACTGTGTAATCATTATACCCTACCCCCTGTTATTCATGTACTGTGTAATCATTATACCCTACCCCGTTATTCATGTACTGTGTAACCATTATACCTACCTCTGTTATTCATGTACAGTGTAATCATTATACCCTACCCCCTGTTATTCATGTACTGTGTAATCATTATACCCTACCCCCTGTTATACATGTACTGTGTAATCATTATACCCTACCCCGTTATTCATGTACTGTGTAATCATTACATCCTACCCCCGTTATTCATCTACTGCGTAATCATTATGCCCTACCCCCGTTATTCATCTACTGCGTAACCATTATACCCTACCCCCTGTTATTCATGTACCGTGTAATCATTATACCCTACCCCCTGTTATTCATGTACCGTGTAATCATTATACCCTACCCCCTGTTATTCATGTACTGTGTAATCATTATACCCTACCCCCTGTTATACATGTACTGTGTAATCATTATACCCTACCCCCTGTTATTCATATACTGTGTAACCATTATACCCTACCCCCTGTTATTCATGTACTGTGTAACCATTATACCTACCCCGTTATTCATGTACTGTGTAATCATTATACCCTACCCCCTGTTATTCATGTACTGTGTAATCATTATACCCTACCCCCTGTTATTCATGTACTGTGTAATCATTATACCCTACCCCCTGTTATTCATGTACCGTGTAATCATTATACCCTACCCCCTGTTATTCATGTACTGTGTAATCATTATACCCTACCCCCTGTTATTCATGTACTGTGTAATCATTATACCCTACCCCCTGTTATTCATGTACTGTGTAATCATTATACCCTACCCCCTGTTATACATGTACTGTGTAATCATTATACCCTACCCCCTGTTATACATGTACTGTGTAACCATTATACCCTACCCCCTGTTATACATGTACTTTGTAATCATTATACCCTACCCCCTGTTATTCATGTACTGTGTAACCATTATATCCTACCCCCTGTTATACATGTACTGTGTAATCATTATACCCTATCCCCTGTTATTCATGTACTGTGTAATCATTATGTCTACCCCCTGTTATTAATGTACCGTGTAATCATTATACCTACCCCCTGTTATACATGTACTGTGTAACCATTATACCCTACCCCCTGTTATTCATGTACTGTGTAATCATTATACCCTACTCCCTGTTATACATGTACCGTGTAATCATTATACCCTACCCCCTGTTATACATGTACTGTGTAATCATTATACCCTACCCCCTGTTATTCATGTACTGTGTAACCATTATACCTATCTCTGTTATTCATGTACTGTGTAATCATTATACCCTTCCCCCTGTTATACATGTACTGTGTAACCATTATACCCTACACCCTGTTATTCATGTACTGTGTAATCATTATACCTACCCCCTGTTATTCATGTACTGTGTAATCATTATACCTACCCCCTGTTATTCATGTACTGTGTAATCATTATACCCTACCCCCTGTTATTCATGTACTGTGTAACCATTATACCCTACCCCCTGTTAAACATGTACTGTGTAATCATTATACCCTACCCCCTGTTATACATGTACTGTGTAATCATTATACCCTACCCCCTGTTATTCATGTACTGTGTAACCATTATACCCTACCCCCTGTTATACATGTACTGTGTAATCATTATACCCTACCCCCTGTTATACATGTACTGTGTAATCATTATACCCTACCCCTGTTATTCATGTACTGTGTAATCATTATACCCTGCCCCCTGTTATACATGTACTGTGTAACCATTATACCCTACCCCCTGTTATTCATGTACTGTGTAATCATTATACCTACCCCCTGTTATTCATGTACCGTGTAATCATTATACCCTACCCCCTGTTATTCATGTACTGTGTAATCATTATACCCTACCCCCTGTTATACATGTACTGTGTAATCATTATACCCTACCCCCTGTTATACATGTACTGTGTAATCATTATACCCTACCCCCTGTTATTCATGTACTGTGTAACCATTATACCCTACCCCCTGTTATACATGTACTGTGTAATCATTATACCCTACCCCCTGTTATACATGTACTGTGTAATCATTATACCCTACCCCTGTTATTCATGTACTGTGTAATCATTATGCCCTACCCCCGTTATTCATCTACTGCGTAACCATTATACCCTACCCCCTGTTATTCATGTACCGTGTAATCATTATACCCTACCCCCTGTTATTCATGTACCGTGTAATCATTATACCCTACCCCCTGTTATTCATGTACTGTGTAATCATTATACCCTACCCCCTGTTATACATGTACTGTGTAATCATTATACCCTACCCCCTGTTATTCATATACTGTGTAACCATTATACCCTACCCCCTGTTATTCATGTACTGTGTAACCATTATACCTACCCCGTTATTCATGTACTGTGTAATCATTATACCCTACCCCCTGTTATTCATGTACTGTGTAATCATTATACCCTACCCCCTGTTATTCATGTACTGTGTAATCATTATACCCTACCCCCTGTTATTCATGTACCGTGTAATCATTATACCCTACCCCCTGTTATTCATGTACTGTGTAATCATTATACCCTACCCCCTGTTATTCATGTACTGTGTAATCATTATACCCTACCCCCTGTTATTCATGTACTGTGTAATCATTATACCCTACCCCCTGTTATACATGTACTGTGTAATCATTATACCCTACCCCCTGTTATACATGTACTGTGTAACCATTATACCCTACCCCCTGTTATACATGTACTTTGTAATCATTATACCCTACCCCCTGTTATTCATGTACTGTGTAACCATTATATCCTACCCCCTGTTATACATGTACTGTGTAATCATTATACCCTACCCCCTGTTATTCATGTACCGTGTAATCATTATGTCTACCCCCTGTTATTAATGTACCATGTAATCATTATACCTACCCCCTGTTATACATGTACTGTGTAACCATTATACCCTACCCCCTGTTATTCATGTACTGTGTAATCATTATACCCTACTCCCTGTTATACATGTACCGTGTAATCATTATACCCTACCCCCTGTTATACATGTACTGTGTAATCATTATACCCTACCCCCTGTTATTCATGTACTGTGTAACCATTATACCTATCTCTGTTATTCATGTACTGTGTAATCATTATACCCTACCCCCTGTTATACATGTACTGTGTAACCATTATACCTATCTCTGTTATTCATGTACTGTGTAATCATTATACCCTACCCCCTGTTATACATGTACTGTGTAACCATTATACCCTACACCCTGTTATTCATGTACTGTGTAATCATTATACCTACCCCCTGTTATTCATGTACTGTGTAATCATTATACCTACCCCCTGTTATTCATGTCCTGTGTAATCATTATGCCCTACCCCCTGTTATTCATGTACTGTGTAACCATTATACCCTACCCCCTGTTATACATGTACTGTGTAATCATTATACCCTACCCCCTGTTATACATGTACTGTGTAATCATTATACCCTACCCCCTGTTATTCATGTACTGTGTAACCATTATACCCTACCCCCTGTTATTCATGTACTGTGTAATCATTATACCCTACCCCCTGTTATACATGTACTGTGTAATCATTATACCCTACCCCCTGTTATTCATGTACTGTGTAACCATTATACCCTACCCCCTGTTATACATGTACTGTGTAATCATTATACCCTACCCCCTGTTATACATGTACTGTGTAATCATTATACCCTACCCCCTGTTATTCATGTACTGTGTAACCATTATACCCTACCCCCTGTTATACATGTACTGTGTAATCATTATACCCTACCCCCTGTTATACATGTACTGTGTAATCATTATACCCTACCCCTGTTATTCATGTACTGTGTAATCATTATACCCTACCCCCTGTTATTCATGTACTGTGTAATCATTATACCCTACCCCCTGTTATTCATGTACCGTGTAATCATTATACCCTACCCCGTTATTCATGTACTGTGTAATCATTATACCCTACCCCCTGTTATACATGTACTGTGTAATCATTATACCCTACCCCCTGTTATTCATGTACTGTGTAACCATTATACCCTACCCCCTGTTATACATGTACTGTGTAATCATTATACCCTACCCCCTGTTATACATGTACTGTGTAATCATTATACCCTACCCCTGTTATTCATGTACTGTGTAATCATTATACTCTACCCCCTGTTATTCATGTACTGTGTAATCATTATGCCCTACCCCCTGTTATACATGTACTGTGTAACCATTATACCCTACCCCCTGTTATACATGTACTGTGTAATCATTATACCCTACCCCTGTTATACATGTACTGTGTAACCATTATACCCTACCCCCTGTTATTCATGTACTGTGTAATCATTATACCTACCCCCTGTTATTCATGTACTGTGTAATCATTATACCTACCCCCTGTTATTCATGTACTGTGTAACCATTATACCCTACCCCCTGTTATACATGTACTGTGTAATCATTATACCCTACCCCTGTTATACATGTACTGTGTAACCATTATACCCTACCCCCTGTTATTCATGTACTGTGTAATCATTATACCTACCCCCTGTTATTCATGTACTGTGTAACCATTATACCCTACCCCCTGTTATACATGTACTGTGTAATCATTATACCCTACCCCCTGTTATACATGTACTGTGTAACCATTATACCCTACCCCCTGTTATACATGTACTGTGTAATCATTATACCCTACCCCCTGTTATACATGTACTGTGTAACCATTATACCCTACCCCCTGTTATTCATGTACTGTGTAATCATTATACCTACCCCCTGTTATTCATGTACAGGCATACCCCGCATTAACGTACGCAATGGGACCGGAGCATGTATGTAAAGTGAAAATGTACTTGAAGTGAAGCACTCCCTTTTCCCCACTTACCGAAGCATGTACTGTACTGCAATCGTTATATACGTGCTTAACTGATGTAAATAACGCATGCGTAACAGGCTCTATAGTCTCCCCGCTTGCGCACAGCTTCGGTACAGGTATTGCTGTTCAGGACGTGCTGACAGGCGCATGCGTGAGCTGCCGTTTGCCTATTGGGCGATATGTACTTACTCGCGAGTGTCCTTAAAGTGAGTGTCCTTAAAGCGGGGTATGCCTGTACTGTGTAACCATTATACCCTACCCCCTGTTATTCATGTACTGTGTAATCATTATACCTACCCCCTGTTATTCATGTACTGTGTAACCATTATACCCTACCCCCTGTTATTCATGTACCGTGTAATCATTATACCCTACCCCCTGTTATTCATGTACTGTGTAACCATTATACCCTACCCCCTGTTATACATGTACTGTGTAACCATTATACCCTACCCCCTGTTATACATGTACTGTGTAACCATTATACCCTACCCCCTGTTATTCATGTACTGTGTAATCATTATACCTACCCCCTGTTATTCATGTACTGTGTAATCATTATACCCTACCCCCTGTTATTCATGTCCTGTGTAATCATTATACCTACCCCCTGTTATTCATGTACTGTGTAACCATTATACCCTACCCCCTGTTATTCATGTACTGTGTAACCATTATACCTACCCCCTGTTATTCATGTACTGTGTAACCATTATACCCCACTCCCTGTTGTTCATGTACTGTGTAATCATTATACCTACCCCCTGTTATTCATGTACTGTGTAACCATTATACCCTACCCCCTGTTATTCATGTCCTGTGTAATCATTATACCTACCCCCTGTTATTCATGTACTGTGTAACCATTATACCCTACCCCCTGTTATTCATGTACTGTGTAACCATTATACCTACCCCCTGTTATTCATGTACTGTGTAACCATTATACCCCACTCCCTGTTGTTCACGCTTTGGCAATACTAAAAGTTTCTTTCGTCATGCCAATACAGCTTATTTGATTTGATTTAGATGGAGATAAATCACTAATACAGCATAATTGGGGACGCTATTAGACAAATACAATTATAAGATTTATTTTTAAGTCATGTTATTTGCTTCAGAAATATTTTTTTTTTATGTGTCTCGGGTTTTAAGTTTGGGAAATGTGGTCACCCCTATATATCCTCATCACCCCCTATGTCTCTCTCTCCCTCCCCCCCCCCATATCTCTCTCTCCCTCCCCCCCCCCCCCCCATATCTCTCTCCCCCCCCTCCTTCCCTCCCTCCCCACTACCAAACGTTTTCAGTGGTAATAAAGCATTTGCTCGTTAAGTGAATCTCTTAGGTGTGTGGGTGTCTCACAGAGCCCCAGTGACTCACTTCTGCGGCGCTGCTGTGAACGTGTGTGTGTGTGTGTGTGTGTGTGTGTGTAATAATGTCTGTGTATAGATACATAAACACATAAACACATACACACACACACACACACACACACACACACGTATATATATATATATATATATATATATCAGGTAATAAAGAACCATAGGCACTCTGTCTGAATAGAAAAATTGGGTGCAAATCCTATACAAATAAATAGGCAATACGATACCGCACGTGGACGAATATCAGAGGCAGCACTCCAAATGAATATCAAAAATCCTGTATTATTCAGCAAAACATCATATCCTACGTTTCGGTCCTCAAACGGGACCTTTGTCAAGGTGAATAATACAGGATTTTTGACATTCATTTGGAGTGCTGCCTCTGATATTCGTCCACGTGCGGTATCGTATTGCCTATATATATATATTCATGTACTGTGTAATCATTATACCCTACCCATGTTATATATATACACACACATATGTGCATCATGCATGTATATACATGATGCACAGCATCCCCTTACTCCTCCATGCTGTTCCTTGTCACCCTTCCATGTCTTCCAACGCTTTCTCACCCCACCTTATCTACAGTACATCTCTGCTGTTGTGTTTTCCCCCCTGCTCTCCCTTACACTGTTTTTAGCCATAGATTCCTGTGTTAACCAGTATCGCTGACCTGAGGAAGAGAGGGGAACTC
>NW_027456082.1:407652-410152 GCF_040206685.1 Ascaphus truei | reverse complement strand
TCGCTCAATAGGCAAACAGCAGCTCACGCATGCGCCTGTCAGCACGTCCTGAACAGCAATACCAGCTCCCTACCTGTACCGAAGCTGTGCGCAAGCGGGGAGACTACAGAGCCTGTTACACATGCGTTATTTACATCAGTTATGCACGTATAAACCGATTGCAGTACAGTACATGCATCGATAAGTGGGAAAAGGTAGTGCTTCACTTTAAGTACATTTTCACTTTACATACATGCTCCGGTCCCATTGCGTACGTTAATGCGGGGTATGCCTGTACATATATATATATATATACACACATATATATACAGTGGTTGACAAATCACCAAAACATCTACTCGCCACACAAAAAAATCTACTCGCCACCTAGTACCAAACGTGTGCTGCTTGGGCCAATATTTACTCGCCCGGGGTTTTTTTGATACCATACCTGCAGTGTGCTGTCTCTTTTTGGCTATCAGGATCCCCTGGTCTCCATTTGTCTATATATACACATATATATATATAGGGAACCATGTTAAAAATGGTTATTGAGGCAAAAAGTGACACTGTGTGCTCATTTGCATGTCATTTCCCAGAATCCCTTGCTGCAGTGGAAGTGCTGTATGCTGGGTGATAATGGGGAAAGGTGGGGTTGCAGACCTGCCTAAGACATGCAGATGAGCATACAGCTATATTTGCATATATATATATGCAAATATAGCTGTATGCTCATCTGCATGTCTTAGGCAGGTCTGCAACCCCACCTTTCCCCATTATCACCCAGCATACAGCACTATATTTAAAGAACGAAGAATTGATTAGATGAATAAATTGATTGTCTGTATATACATTTACAAAATTATATCTATCTATATATACACATATATACACAAATATTCAGCATAATATAACAATTTAAATAAACAATAACAAGATAATATAAATTACACATAATAGATATATACCTGTGGATACATAAATATCCACTATATATATATTTATTCTAATACACACACACACACACACACACACACACACACGCACACACACACACACACACACACACGTGTGCTGGTGTCTCCCTCCTGTCGCTGTCTCCCCCTCGCCCCCTCTCTGTGACGTGGTACAGTTCTGCAGTGTGTGAGTCATCGGGAGTCCGGGGGGAGTGTAATCACTGAGTGGGGCTCACAGGGCAGCAATTGTGTTCAGCAAACTGTGTGTGTGTGTGTGTGTACACTTATATATACACACACTGCAGTGTATGTATACGTATATATAAATACAGCAAACTGGGTGTGTATACTTATATATACACACACTGCAGTGTATGTATACGTATATATAAATACAGCAAAGTGTGTGTGTGTGTGTGTATACTTATATATACACACACTGCAGTGTATGTATACGTATATATAAATACAGCAAACTGGGTGTGTATACTTATATATACACACACTGCAGTGTATGTATACGTATATATAAATACAGCAAAGTGTGTGTGTGTGTGTGTGTATACTTATATATACACACACTGCAGTGTATGTATACGTATATATAAATACAGCAAACTGGGTGTGTATACTTATATATACACACACTGCAGTGTATGTATACGTATATATAAATACAGCAAACTGGGTGTGTATACTTATATATGCACACTTCTGTGTGTGTATATGTATATATCAATACAGCAAAGTGTGTGTGTCTATATACTTATATATATACACACACTACTGTGTGTGTATACATATATATAAATACAGCAGTGTGTGCGTGTGTATACTTATATATACACACTACTGTGTGTGTATACGTATATATAAATACAGCAAACTGTGTATACTTATACACACACAGTAGTGTGTGTATATATACATATATATAAATACAGCAAAGTGTGTGTGTATACTTATATATACACACTTCTGTGTGTGTGTGTGTGTGTGTGTGTGTGTGTGTGTGTGTGTACATATATATATAAATACAGCAAAGTGTGTGTGTGTATACTTATATATACACACTTCTGTGTGTGTGTGTACATATATACATATATATATATAAATACAGCAAAGTGTGTGTATATACATATGTATTTTTTTTATAATATAGTAAGATATTCGCCTAGGAAAAGAACGTGCTGGTCTTCTCAAAGGGATGGACTATATAATGATGACTGACATTTCAGTCCGCGACAGGGGTCTGTCATTACTATATCTATATATATATCTATATCTATCTATCTATCTATCTATCTATAATCAAAAAATAAATAGATGATACCGTTCTGTGGCTAACGAAATGCTTTTATTTGTGCGAGCTTTCGAGATACACTGATCTCTTCTTCCGGCGATGTTACAATGAATGAAGCAAGCAAAAGGTATACTTAAAAACAGTGTCTATTGGAATGTTATCTGTGCTGGTCCTTCCCCCGGTGTGGATGTGTTTTATGGCTGGAGGTGTCAAAAGGTTCCTGAAAGCAAGTGATGTAACAGTGTGTGTGTGTATCAGTGTG
>NW_027456082.1:382652-395152 GCF_040206685.1 Ascaphus truei | reverse complement strand
GGAGCGGCGCTCTGCAGGTGTCTGGCAGGGAGAGGGGTTACGGGAGCGACGCTCTGCAGATCTCTGGCAGGGAGAGGGGTTAAGGGAGCAACGCACTGCAGATCTCTGGCAGGGAGAGGGGTTAGTAGACAAACTGACCCCCCCTCTTCCCTCCCTCTTTTATTAATTATCAAAGTTGAAGTTATAGACTTACCAAAAATGTGAGTTCCCCAACCTCTCACGGGAATGCTGGGGGGGGGGGGGGGGGAAGTGATAGAGAGCACAGGAGAGAAGGAGAGAGAGGGTGAGAAGGAGAGAGAAAGAGAGGGAGAGAACGAAAGAGAGAAAGAGGATGAGAGAGAAGGAGAGAGAGAGAGGAGAAAGAGGGAGAGAAGGAGTGAGAGAAAGAGAGGATGAGAAGGAGAGAGAGAGAGAGAGAGAGAGAGAGAGAGAGAGAGAGAGAGAGAGAGAGAGAGAGAGAGAGAGAGAGAGTGAAGAAGGACAAAAGAAAGAGAAGATAGAGAGAGATGGGAGTTAAAGTGAAAGTTACGGGGAGAGAGGGAAAGAGGGAGAAAGTGGGGAATTAAATGAAAGTAAGGGAAACTGAGAGAGGGCAAGAGGTGATAAGAGGGGAGAGGGGTGATAGAATAGATAGACAGACACAAAGGGAGAGGGAAAGATAGTGACAGAGAGAAGAGGGGAGTGGGAGAGAGATCAAAAATAGATAGATGGGAAAGGAGAGATTGTTCTAGAGAAGGCAGTGAGAGGGGGGGAGGTATAGAGAAGACACAGAGGGCAGTGAGAGAGGGGAGAGGTATAGAGAAGACACAGAGGGCAGTGAGAGGGGGGTATAGAGAAGACACAGGGGGCAGTGAGTGAGGGGGGAGGTATAGAGAAGACACAGGGCAGTGGGAGAGGGGGGAGGTATAGAGAAGACAGGGCAGTGAGAGAGAGGGGGGTATAGAGAAGACACAGAGGGCAGTGAGAGAGGGGGGAGGTATAGAGAAGACACAGAGGGCAGTGAGAGAGGGGGGAGGTATAGAGAAGACACAGAGGGCAGTGGGAGAGGGGGGAGGTATAGAGAAGACAGGGCAGTGAGAGAGGGGGGGTATAGAGAAGACACAGAGGGCAGTGAGAGAGGGGGGAGGTATAGAGAAGACACAGAGGGCAGTGAGAGAGGGGGGAGGTATAGAGAAGACACAGAGGGCAGTGGGAGAGGGGGGAGGTATAGAGAAGACAGGGCAGTGAGAGAGAGGGGGGTATAGAGAAGACACAGAGGGCAGTGAGAGAGGGGGAGGTATAGAGAAGACACAGAGGGCAGTGAGAGAGGGGGGAGGCATAGAGAAGACACAGGGCAGTGGGAGAGGGGGGAGGTATAGAGAAGACAGGGCAGTGAGAGAGAGGGGGGTATAGAGAAGACACAGAGGGCAGTGAGAGAGGGGGGGGGGGTATAGAGAAGACACAGAGGGCAGTGAGAGAGGGGGGAGGTATAGAGAAGACACAGAGGGCAGTGGGAGAGGGGGGAGGTATAGACAAGACACGGGGCAGTGGGAGAGGGGGGGTATAGAGAAGACACAGAGGGCAGTGAGAGAGGGGGGTATAGAGAAGACACAGAGGGCAGTGAGAGAGGGGGGTATAGAGAAGACACAGAGGGCAGTGAGAGAGGAGGGTATAGAGAAGACACAGAGGGCAGTGAGAGAGGGGGGAGGTATAGAGAAGACACAGGGCAGTGGGAGAAGGGGGAGGTATAGAGAAGACACAGGGCAGTGAGAGAGGGGGGGTATAGAGAAGACACAGATGGCAGTGAGAGAGGGGGGTATAGAGAAGACACAGAGGGCAGTGAGAGAGGGGGGAGGTATAGAGAAGACACAGAGGGCAGTGAGAGAGGGGGGAGGTATAGAGAAGACACAGAGGGCAGTGAGAGAGGGGGGAGGTATAGAGAAGACACAGAGGGCAGTGAGAGAGGGGGGAGGTATAGAGAAGACACAGAGGGCAGTGAGAGAGGGGGGAGGTATAGAGAAGACACAGAGGGCAGTGAGAAGCATCTGCAGAGTCTAAAGAGAAAAGGAAATATGTGACTCACCTAGAGAGAAGACTAAAGGGAGGAGGAGGGGGGAGAGAGAAAGAATGGGGGGATGCGAAAGAAGGGGAGAGAGAGAAAGAGAAGGGAGGGGGAGATAGAAAGAGAGGGAAGGGGGAGAGAGAAGGGAGGGAAGGGGAGAGAGAGAGAGAGGTGCAGCATGTTCTTTATCAGAATGTAGAGATACTTAGCATCATTATACAGTGCAGCATGTCCATTATCAGTTTGTAGAGATACTCAGCATCATTATACAGTGCAGCATGTCCATTATCAGTATGTAGAGATACTCAGCATCATTATACAGTGCAGCGTGTTCTTTATCAGTATACAGATACTCATTGATAAAGTGCAATGCACACGAAACGCGTAGGAGCTGTTATACCCCCCCTTTCTTATATGGACCTAATAAAACAACGTTTTTATATCATTCTTGGACCCCCTCTCTTGGTTGTGCGCTGCACCTTCTACTTTTGCATACAGATACTCAGCATCATTATACAGCGCAGCGTGAGCATTATCTGTGTATAGATACTCAGCATCATTATACAGCGCTGCGTGTTCATAATCAGTGTATAGAGATACCGAGCATCATTATACAGCGTGACTTGTTCATAATCAGTGTACAATAAAAAAACAGACAAAGATGCCCAAAGCTACTTCCAATGTGACAAAAATACACAGTGCAATACCTATATATTCTCTTGAAATAAGGGTCATTTAGTTTAACCCTTTGGCCAAAGCGTCTTAAGCCTGCTGCCACTTTCAAGGCATGACCGTTAGCAGGTCCTAACACTCACCTGGGTTAAAATTCTTATTAACCTGTATAATTACAGGAAGAATGATCACATTGGATCTGTCGTAACCCGGCAAAATGAAACTGACCTGCCAGCTTGGAAAGTGGGGGGGGGGGGGGGGGTGTCATAATTAGTGTACAGAGATACTCAATATCATTATACCGCACGCGTTAGATACCCCCCGCCCCGTTATACACAGCACCATTATACAGTGCAGCGTGCTCATTCTCTGTATATATACTGCACGCGTTAGATACCCCCTGCCCTGTTATACACAGCCCTGACCTCCTCACTCTCTGTCCCTCCCAGACCTGCCTCTGAGCGGGAGATATACGCAGATAGTGATGTCACACACGCCACTTCTCTTCCCCTCATCTGCAAATGACAATGAGGAGAGAGAGAGAGAGAATGAGGAGAGAGGAAGAGAGATTAGTGATTCATCCGCATGCTCCATATAATGTGTATAAATGTGTGTGCATGTATTCCTCCATCTATCTATCTATCTGTCTGTCTATCTATCTATCTGTGTATCTATATGTCTGTCTGTGTATCTATCTATCTGTCTGTGTATCTATCTGTCTGTGTATCTATCTGTCGGTGTATCTATCTGTCGGTGTATCTATCTGTCGGTGTATCTATCTGTCGGTGTATCTATCTGTCGGTGTATCTATCTGTCGGTGTATCTATCTGTCTGTTTATCTATCGGTCTGTGTATCTATCTATCGGTGTAACTGTCTATCTGTGTAATTATCTATCTATCTTTCTGTGTATATATCTGTCTGTTTATCTACCGGTCTGTGTATCTATCTATCCATCTATCCATCCATCTATCTATCTATCTATCTGTGCATCTATCTATCTGTGCATCTATTTATCTATCTATCTATCTATCTATCTATCTGTCTGTGCCTCTATCTATCTGCGTATCTCCATTTGTTTATCTACTTTTGGGATGCACATTGATACCCTGAATTCCAAGACCTACTGTATACCAAACTATGGGTACTTTACAGGAACAAATCCTCCCTAAGTCTCCTGGTCAGGAAGCGTTTCGCACAGCAGATGCTAATGCCAATTATAGACTATGGGGACATAGTATACGGCTCGGCACCCCAAACCCACCTTAGCAAACTAAACACCCTCTACAATTCAATATGCCGTTTTGTTCTCCAATGCAACTACAACGCACATCACTGGGAAATGATCAAAGAACTAGACATCAGATAGAGAGGAGAGGGGAGATCAGATAGAGAGGAGAGGGGAGATCAGATAGAGAGGAGGGGGAGATCAGATAGAGAGGAGGGGGAGATCAGATAGAGAGGAGGGGGTGATGAGAGAGAGAGAGAGAGAGGAGGGGAGATCAGATAGAGAGGAGGGGGGAGATCAGATAGAGAGGAGGGGGTGATCAGATAAGAGGAGGGGGAGATCAGAGAGAAAGGAAGGGGAGATCAGAGAGAGAGGAGGGGGTGATCAGATAAGAGGAGGGGGAGATCAGAAAGAAAGGAAGGGGAGATCAGAGAGAGAGGAGGGGGTGATCAGAGAGAGAGGAGGGGGGTGATCAGAGAGAGGAAGGGGAGATCAGACAGAGAGAGAAGGGAGATCAGATAAGAGGAGGGGGAGATCAGAAAGAAAGGAAGGGGAGATCAGAGAGAGAGGAAGGGGGAGACCAGATAGAGAGGAGGGGGTGATCAGAGAGAGAGGAAGGGGAGATCAGACAGAGAGAGGGGAGATCAGATAGAGAGGAGGGGTGATCAGAGCGAAGAGGGGGAGATCAGAGAGGGAGGAGGGGGAGATCAGAGAGGGAGGAGGGGGAGATCAGATAGAGACGAGGGGGGATCAGATTGAGAGGGGGAGATCAGATAGAGACGAGGGGAGATCAGATAGAGAGGAGGGGGAGATCATAGAGAGAGGAGGGGGAGATCAGATAGAGAGGAGGGGGAGATGATTATTTGTGTCTGTATACAGTAGGTGTCTGCATATACACACAAAAGGAAGTGGATCCAACGCACTACAGATTTGACAAATCCGTAGTGCGTTGGTTCCGCTTTCTTCTGCTCACTGCAGATCTGGATGACATTGACAGGTTCTCCCCGACCCAGCAGCACCGGCAAACCGTATGTATACGTGTTTCTAATTGGTGTGCGGCATACCACCTTTTTTTTTGCACATATATATATATATATATATATATATATATATATACACACACATACATACACACACACACACACACACACATACATACACGCACACACTGTGGACAGCTCCAGATTATCCGATTACATTCGCACAAGATATAAATAGACATGAGATACTGTGCAAGGCTCTCCGTCATTGAAGAATACGGTCACAGGGTATATACGCTATATACTGCCCGTCGTTATATATATATATATATATATATATATATATATATATATATATATATATATATATATATATATATATATATATATATATATATATATATATATATATATATATATATATATATATATATACATACATACACACACACACACACACACACACACACACACACACACACACACACACACACACACACACACACACACACACACACACACACACACACACACACACACACACACACACACACACACACACACACATATATGTGAATAATAATACATACATAATATACATACACACACACACGTCTCCCCCCCCCCCCCTCCCTATGTCTGGCTCCCTGCAGCCAATCAGCAGCCTCCCTGCAGCCTGGAGTAACTCTGGAACATTCATTCATGTTTTTTTTTCTTTCCCCATTGACTCATTCTGGTTTTTTTTTTTCTCCTCTCTCATTCATCCCTGTGTCCTCCGTTCTGCGCATTGCGCGGGCCCCGCATTACCTCCCCTCTCTCCCTGCTGCTGCCAGCCAAGGCAGGATTCTTTTTTTTTATGAATGAACATTGACGTCAGAGGGAGAAGGGTAGAGCAGGAGGGGAGGACACGTGACCAGGAGCTGGTGGAGTATTTAAAGGGACGGCCGCTGTCCCAGGTGCTGAAACTGCACAGAGACCGCACAGAGACAGAGAGACTGCAGGAGACAGAGAGACTGCAGACAGAGAGACACAAGTGAGACATTTTTTTTGCATGGAGAGGGGGTAAGGTTGTGGGGTGTGTGTGTGTGTGATTTGGGGTGCAATAAGGCACCCACAAAATATTGCCGTCTATAATAAGGATTCCACGCTCATTGCACTGTGTGGTATATGTATATATTATCATTACAAATAGTATTATCTGATATATTATCTGATATAATCATGATGCCAGGTTCTTTATTTTTGAACGGTTTGGGGTCTAAGAGAGTTAAATTGATCCTGTGGTAACCCAACTCCTGTGATACCGGGTATAATGCAGCATGGGACATAGCCTTAGGGAGAGAGAGAGAGAGGGGGGGGGGGGGGGGGGGGGGGGTGTGTGTGTGTGTATATATATATATATATTTATATAAATATATATATTATGAAAGTAACTCAGGTCTTTGAAATCCAGTGTAAAAGTGGTTTATTTACCGTTATTACTATTTCGTGGGTGTATGTGAATATTTGTAATGTGCATGTGACTTTATACATACATAGAAATAAATACTCCACCCCAGTAGCGTATGAGGAAAGAAAGGCACAGTCCTGCTAGATGAAGATCGTCAAAGAGAATATAATAAAGTTCAGTGCAACCCCCCCCCCCCCCATGTTTCATTCCGCCTTGGGATCTTGAATCTCTTTTTTTTTTTTTTTTTTTAGCATCATCTAGCAGGGCTGTGTCCTTCTCCGGTGGGGTGAACTGTATGTGGTGTGTGTGTGTGTGTAATATATATATATATATAAACAGGCACTCCTATATGCAAAAAGTGACATTTATTGACAACGTATAGGAGCGCCTGTCCCTTTTTTCCTTTTTCTGTATCTTTTTGGACAGTATGCACCCTTCCTTTACCCTTATTTTTGTTTTGTGCGTGCCCTGTTTCTGACATATATATATATATATATACACACACTGTAAGTACGGATATAGGATAAAGTATCTGTCGTCTAAGTTTAGCATAGGTTGAACTTGATGGACACGTTTTTTTTCAAACCTCATCTATGTAACTTCTATCTCCTATCTATCTATCTATCTATCTATCTATCTATCTATCTATCTATCTATCCCTAGAGATCCAATACACCGGCACAGCACAAGAGATAATCACATAAAGGTGATTTATCGGGTCCAAACTACCCACATATGCCCGACGTTTCCGTTTGGACCCGATAAAACCCTTTTATGTGATTACCTCTTGTGCCGGTATATTGGGTCTCTGGGGATCCTCAAAGACTAACTATTTACCCTTTACCGTGCCCCACACCTACCTCTGCTGAGGTTTTTTTTTTCAGTGTGTGCTTCCATTCTCTCTCTCTGTATTGCTCTGTATCGCTATCTCTCTCTCTCTCTCTCTCTGTATCGCTATCTCTCTCTCTTTGTATCTCTCTCTTTGTCTCTGTATCTCTCTCTCTCTCTTTGTCTCTGTCTCTCTCTCTCTGTGTGTATCTCTCTCTCTCTTTGTATCTCTCTCTTTGTCTCTGTATCTCTCTCTCTCTCTTTGTCTCTGTATCTCTCTCTCTCTCTTTGTCTCTGTATCTCTCTCTCTCTCTCTCTCTGTATCTCTCTCTGTATCTCTCTCTGTCTCTGTGTATCTCTCTCTCTCTCTGTCTCTGTATATCTCTCTCTCTCTCTCTCTCTCTCTGTGTATCTCTCTCTCTCTGTGTATCTCTCTCTGTATCTCTCTCTGTCTCTGTGTATCTCTCTCTCTCTCTCTCTGTATCTCTCTCTCTGTATCTCTCTCTCTCTCTGCATCTCTCTCTGCATCTCTCTCTGCATCTCTCTCTCTCTGCATCTCTCTGCATCTCTCTCTCTCTCTCTCTCTGTATCTCTGTCTCTCTCTCTCTCTGTATCTCTGTCTCTCTCTCTGCATCTCTCTAATCTACCCGGCACTGTTGCTGTAGAGGATTTTTATGCCATTTTCTTATGAATTCCATAATTTGCGCTGATGAGATATTCCTATTAAATGCACCCCCCTCGCAGACCTGCTATTCTGTAAAAGGACGTAGTCCTCTTCTGAGAGCTTGTCAGGGAATCTCGGTATCGCCGCGCGCTGTCTGTTGATATCAGGGTCGGAGGTATTACAATGTTCGCCTATCCGCCCTGAATCGCAGGACATGGCAGAGAGGCGGTTACAGCTGTGGGCCCCTCTCTCCCGGTGAAATGACTGACCGAATAAATTGAATAGGATTTCCGTGAATTCATTGTGGTTTTTTTTTTTATAATAGTAAATTATTGTAGAATTATCTGCTGGCGAAATGTGAGGGAAATGGTCTTTGTATAAATCTGGCTGGATTTTGCTCATTTGGGGTGCAGCGGGAATTAGGGGGAAGCTTTGTGGTGCAGAGGGAATGAGGGGAAGCTTTGGGGTGCAGAGGGACGAGGGGAAGCTTTGGGGTGCAGAGGGACGAAGGAAGCTTTGGGGTGCAGAGGAAATTAGGGGAAGCTTTGTGGTGCAGAGGGAATGAGGGGAGGCTTTGGGGTGCAGAGGAAATTAGGGGAAGCTTTGTGGTGCAGAGGGAATGAGGGGAGGCTTTGGGGTGCAGAGGAAATTAGGGGGAAATTTGTGCAGAGGGAATGAGGGGAGGCTTTGGGGTGGAGAGGGAATTAAGAAAGGCTTTGGGGTGCAGAGATGAAGGGAGACTTTTTGGGATGGAGATGGATTTACGGGAGGCTTTGGGGTGTAAAGGAATGACTGCGACTTTGGGGTGCAGAGGGAACGAGGGGAAGCTTTGGGGTGCAGAGGGAATGAGGGAAAGCTTTGGGGTGCACAGGGAATTAAGAAAGGCTTTGGGGTGCAGAGATGAAGGGAGACTTTTTGGGATGGAGATGGATTTACGGGAGGCTTTGGGGTGTAAAGGGATGACTGCAACTTTGGGATTTGGGGTGCAGAGGGAACGAGGGGAAGCTTTGGGGTGCAGAGGGGATGCATTGGAGTGCAAAGGGAATGAGGGTCCGCTTTGGGGTGCAGAGATAACGAGGGCAAGATTTGGGGTGCAGAGGGAACGAGGGGGGAAGCTTTGAGGTGCAGAGGGAATGAGGGGCCGCTTTGGGGTGCACAGGGAACGAGGGGATGCTTTGGGGTGCAGTGGGAACGAGGGGATGCTTTGGGGTACAATGGGAACGAGGGGGATCATTTGGGGTGCAGAGTGAACGAGGGGAAGCTTTGGGGGTGCACAGGGAATGGGGGTCCGCTTTTAGGTGCACAGACAATGAGGGAAAGATTTGGGGTGCAGAGGGAATGAGGGGATGCTTTTGGGGTGCAGAGGGAACGAGGGGATCATTTGGGGTGCAGAGGGAACGAGGGAAAGCTTTGGGGTGCAGAGGGAATGGGGGAAAAGCTTTGGGGTGCACAGGGAATTAAGAAAGGCTTTGGGGTGCAGAGATGAAGGGAGACTTTTTGGGATGGAGATGCATTTACGGGAGGCTTTGGGGTGTAAAGGGATGACTGCAACTTTGGGGTGCAGAGGGGAACAAGGGGAAGCTTTGGGGTGCAGAGATGAAGGGAGACTTTTTTGGGATGGAGATGGATTTACGGGAGGCTTTGGGGTGTAAAGGGATGACAGCGGACTTTGGGGATGCAGAGGGAATGAGGGAAGTTTTGGGGTGCCGAGGGGAACGAGGGGAAGTTTTGGGGTGCAGAGGGGATGTGGGTCCGCTTTGGGGTGCAGAGACGAGGGAAAGATTTGGGGTGCAGTGGGAACGAGGGGATGCTTTGGGGTACAGAGGGAACGAGGGGGATCATTTGGGGTGCAGAGGGAACGAGGGGAAGCTTTGGGGTGAAGAGGGAACAAGGGGATCATTTGGGGTGCAGAGGGAACAAGGGGGATGCTTTGGGGTGCAGAGGGGAACGAGGGAAACCTTTGGGGTGCAGAGGAAATGAGGGAATGCTTTGGGGTGCAGAGGGAATGAGGGGAAGATTTGGGGTGCAGAGGGAATGCTTTGGGGTGCAGAGGGAATGAGGGGAAGATTTGGGGTGCAGAGGAAATGAGGGGATGCTTTGGGGCGCAGACAGAGTGAGGGGATGCTTTGGGGTGCAGAGGGGAATGTGGGGAATCCTTAGGGTGGAGATGGATTATGGGGAGGCTTTGGGGTGTAGAGGGATGACAGCGACTTTGTGGCGCAGGGGGACCAAGGACGTTTTGGGGTGCAGAGAGATGTAGGGGTTCAGGGAGAACGAGTCCTGTCCTACATGGGACGATGCCAGGGTTGGGTCAGTGATGGGGGGAAGATGCCTTGGTTGGGTCAGTGACGGGGGGAAGATGCCTTGGTTGGGTCAGTGACGGGGGGAAGATGCCTTGGTTGGGTCAGTGACGGGGGGAAGATGCCTGGTTGGGTCAGTGATGGGGGGGAAGATGCCTTGGTTGGGTCAGTGACGGGGGGGAAGATGCCTTGGTTGGGTCAGTGACGGGAGGAAGATGCCTTGGTTGGGTCAGTGACGGGGGGAAGATGCCTTGGTTGGGTCAGTGACGGGGGAAGATGCCTTGGTTGGGTCAGTGACGGGGGGAAGATGCCAGGGTTGGGTCAGTGACGGGGGGGAAGATGCCTTGGTTGGGTCAGTGACGGGGGGGAAGATGCCTTGGTTGAGGTCAGTGACGGGGGGAAGATGCCTTGGTTGGGTCAGTGACGGGGGGAAGATGCCTTGGTTGGGTCAGGTGACGGGGGGAAGATGCCTTGGTTGGGTCAGTGACGGGGGGAAGATGCCAGGGTTGGGTCAGTGACGGGAGGAAGATGCCTTGGTTGGGTCAGTGACGGGGGGACGATGCCTTGGTTGAGTCAGTGATGGGTGGAAGATGCCTTGTTGAGTCAGTGACGGGGGGACGATGCCAGGGTTGGGTCAGTGATGGGGGGAAAGATGCCTTGGTTGGGTCAGTGACGGGGGGAAGATGCCTTGGTTGGGTCAGTGACGGGGGGAAGATGCCTTGGTTGGGTCAGTGACGGGGGGAAGATGCCTTGGTTGGGTCAGTGACGGGGGGAAGATGCCTTGGTTGGGTCAGTGACGGGGGGAAGATGCCTTGGTTGGGTCAGTGACGGGGGGAAGATGCCTTGGCTACGTAGTCCCCAGACACTGATTTAATATTCCTCCGGCGTCTGCGTCCGACCAAATCACTCAGTTATTCTGCGATGCGAGTGACGCGGGATCCCCTTAATCAGACCGGAGAGGTTTAAATGTCGCTAATGAACATGGTGGTGGGGGGGGGGGGAGAGGAGTGACGCACGAGCTGACACATCCCGGTATAATGTGTGTGTGCGTCATGCCGCCCCCACCCCCCCCCCTCTCTCCCTCCGTGTACAGATGGAGCCAGGGCTGACTTTCCCCACCCATGTCTCCAAAATACCGATGCATGCTAGAATGCCTTGGGGTGCTTCATAAACAAGGGTGGTGTGGGGTGAGGGGTGTTGTGTGGGGCTGTTGTGTGTGTGTACATATATAGTACTGTGTGTCAGTGTGCACACACTCACTAGTATACATACATACATACATACATAGTACTGTGTGTCTGTGTGTACATGCACTATTATACATACATTAGTAATGTGTGTGCACACACTCACTATCATACATACATACATACATACATACATAGTACTGTGTGTGTCTGTGGTGTACATGCACTATTATACATACATAGTACTGTGTGTGCACACACTCACTATCATACATACATACATACATACATACATACATAGTACTGTGTGTGTCTGGTGTGTACATGCACTATTATACATACATACATACATACATACATACATAGTACTGTGTGTGTCTGTGTGCACACATACACAACTTAATACCCTTGATGCCAGACCGGACACACTACCGGTTAAACACACGTGAGATCCCATGCTGCCCTGCGGGGAAGGGGGGAACAAGGGAGAGGTCACGGGGGTTTCCCCACACGTCTCCTGGAGACCCAGCGTGACGCGAGTCAGGGGGGGATTCCTCATTTTGCTGAACCGGCGTGTGTTGTTATATAGAAAGGAGCAGAGGAGGGGAGGATGGGAGAGAGCACAGAGAGGAGGGGAGGAGGAGAGCGAGAAGGAGAGTGCAAAGGGGAGGGGGGAGGGAGAGAGTGCACAAATTGGAGGGGGGGAGGGAGAGAGCGCACAAAGAGGAGGGGGGAGAGAGCGTACAAAGGGGAGGCAGGAGGGAGTGAGCGCACAAAGGGGAGGGGGAGGGGGAGAGGGGGAGCAGGAGGGGAGTGGAGGAAGAGAGCGCAGAAGGAGTGGGGAGGGGAAAGAGCGCTGGGGGGGAGGGAGACAGCGCTGGGTGGGGAGGGAGAGAGCGTAGAGGGGAGGGGGTAGAGGAAGAGTGCGCAGAGGGGAGGGAGAGAGCGCAGAGGGGAGGTGGGGAGCAAGAGGGAGTGCAGAGGGGTGGGGGGAGGGGAGAGAGAGAGAGGGGAGGGAGGGAGGAGAGAGAGCGCAGAGGGGAGGGGGGAAGGAGAGAGCGTGGAGGGGAAGGGGAGGGAAAGAGCATGGAGGGGAGAGGGAGGGAGAGAGCCACGGAGGGGAGGGATAGAGCGTGGAGGGAAGGGAGAGAA
>NW_027456082.1:192205-382452 GCF_040206685.1 Ascaphus truei | reverse complement strand
GGAGGGGGGGGATAGAGAGGGAGGGAGGGGGGATAGAGAGGGAGGAGGGGGATAGAGAGGGAGGGAGGGGGGATAGAGAGGGAGGGAGGGGGGATAGAGAGGGAGGGAGGGGGGATAGAGAGGGAGGGGGGGATAGAGAGGGAGGGGGGATAGAGAGGGAGGGAGGGGGGATAGAGAGGGAGGGGGATAGAGAGGGGGGATAGAGAGGGAGGGAGGGGGGATAGAGAGGGAGGGAGGGGGGGATAGAGAGGGAGGAGGGGGGGATAGAGAGGGAGGGAGGGGGGATAGAGAGGGAGGGGGATAGAGAGGGAAGGGGGATAGAGAGAGAGGGGGATAGAAAGGGAGGGGGGATAGAAAGGGAGGGGAGGGGGGATAGAAAGGGAGGGAGGGGGGGATAGAAAGGGAGGGAGGGGGGATAGAAAGGGAGGGAGGGGGGATAGAGAGGGAGGGGGGATAGAGAGGGAGGGGGGATAGAGAGGGAGGAGGGGGGGATAGAGAGGGAGGGGGGGATAGAGAGGGTGGGAGGGGGGGATAGAGAGGGAGGGAGGTGGGGATAGAGAGGGAGGGAGGTGGGGATAGAGAGGGAGGGAGGGGGATAGAGAGGTAGGGAGGGGGGATAGAGAGGGAGGGAGGGATAGAGAGGGAGGGAGGGGGATAGAGAGGGAGGGAGGGGGGATAGAGAGGGAGGGGGGATAGAGAGGGAGGGAGGGGGGATAGAGAGGGAGGGGAATAGAGAGGGAGGGGGGATAGAGAGGGATGGATGGGGGATAGAGAGGGAGGGGGGGATAGAGAGGGGATAGAGAGGGGATAGAGAGGGAGGGAGGGGGATAGAGGAGAGGAGGGAGGGATAGAGAGGGAGGGAGGGATAGAGAGGGAGGGGGGATAGAGAGGGAGGGGGATAGAGAGGGAGGGAGGGGGGATAGAGAAGGAAGGAGGGGGATAGAGAGGGAAGGGAGGGGGGATAGAGAGGGAAGGGAGGGGGGATAGAGAGGGAAGGGAGGGGGGATAGAGAGGGAGGGGGGATAGAGAGGGAGGGGGGATAGAGAGGGAGGGGGGGGGATAGAGAGGGAGGGAGGTGGGAGGGCTAGAGGGGGAGGGAGGTGGGAGGGAGGTGGGAGGGATAGAGGGGGAGGGAGGTGGGGGGAATAGAGGGGGGAGGGGGGATAAAGGGGGAGGGGAGATAAAGGGGGAGGGGAGATAAAGGGGGAGGGGGGAATAAAAGGGGAGGGGGGGATAAAAGGGGAGGGGGGGAGCGCTACGGAGGGAGAACGCGGGAGGGAGTGCTTGCGGAGGGAGCGCTACGGAGGGAGAGCGTGGGAGGTCACGCTGCGGAGGGAGAGCGCGGGAGGGAGCGCTACGAAAAGAGAGCGCGGGAGGTCACGCTGCGGAAGGAGAGCGCGGGAGGTCACGCTGCGGAGGGAGAGCGCGGGAGGTCACGCTGCGGAGGGAGAGCGCGGGAGGTCACGCTGCGGAGGGAGAGCGCGGGAGGTCACGCTGCGGAGGGAGAGCGCGGGAGGTCACGCTGCGGAGGGAGAGCGCGGGAGGTCACGCTGCGGAGGGAGAGCGCGGGAGGGAGCGCTGCGGAGGGAGAGCGCGGGAGGTCACGCTGCGGAGGGAGAGCGCGGGAGGTCACGCTGCGGAGGGAGAGCGCGGGAGGTCACGCTGCGGAGGGAGAGCGCGGGAGGTCACGCTGCGGAGGGAGAGCGCGGGAGGTCACGCTGCGGAGGGAGAGCGCGGGAGGAGCGCTGCGGAGGGAGAGCGCGGGAGGGAGCGCTGCGGAGGGAGAGCGCGGGAGGGAGCGCTGCGGAGGGAGAGCGCGGGAGGTCACGCTGCGGAGGGAGAGCGCGGGAGGTCACGCTGCGGAGGGAGAGCGCGGGAGGTCACGCTGCGGAGGGAGAGCGCGGGAGGTCACGCTGCGGAGGGAGAGCGCGGGAGGTCACGCTGCGGAGGGAGAGCGCGGGAGGTCACCTCTTGTACACGACCTTGAGATCCTTCCACTCCAGGAAGCTGCACATCTTGGGCTTCCGGCTCAGCACGGTCTGCATCAGATCCCGCACCAGCTTCTTCTTGTCTCGCTCAGACGTGGCCTCGTACCACTTCTGTAACCGGAGCTTCCCCTGCCGGCTGAACAGCAGCATGAACCGCATCTACACCCGGGATAACGCGGTGTGTGAGATATACACGGTGTGTGTGTGTGTGTGTGTGTGTGTGATATACACGGTGTATGTGTGCGATATACACGGTGTGTGTGCGATATACACGGTGTGTGTGTGATATACACGGTGTGTGTGTGTGTGTGTGTGTGTGATATACACGGTGTGTGTGTGTGTGTGATATACACGGTGTATGTGTGTGTGTGTGAGATATACACGGTGTGTGTGTGTGTGTGTGTGTGTGTGATATACACGGTGTATGTGTGCGATATACACGGTGTGTGTGCGATATACACGGTGTGTGTGTGATATACACGGTGTGTGTGTGTGTGTGTGTGTGTGATATACACGGTGTGTGTGTGTGTGTGATATACACGGTGTGTGTGTGTGTGATATACACGGTGTGTGTGTGTGTGTGTGTGTGTGATATACACGGTGTGTGTGTGTGTGTGTGATATACACGGTGTGTGTGTGTGTGTGTGATATACACGGTGTGTGTGTGTGTGTGATATACACGGTGTGTGTGTGTGTGTGATATACACGGTGTGTGTGTGTGTGATATACACGGTGTATGTGTGTGTGTGTGTGTGTGTGATATACACGGTGTATGTGTGCGATATACACGGTGTGTGCGATATACACGGTGTGTGTGTGCGATATACACGGTGTATGTGTGTGTGTGCGATATACACGGTGTATGTGTGTGTGTGTGATATACACGGTGTATGTGTGTGTGTGTGTGATATACACGGTGTATGTGTGTGTGTGTGTGATATACACGGTGTGTGTGTGTGTGTGTGTGTGTGTGTGTGTGATATACACGGTGTATGTGTGCGATATACACGGTGTGTGCGATATACACGGTGTGTGCGATATACACGGTGTGTGTGTGTGCGATATACACGGTGTGTGTGTGTGATATACACGGTGTGTGTGTGTGTGTGTGTGTGATAT
The DNA here is from genome assembly GCF_040206685.1 of Ascaphus truei. NCBI lineage: Eukaryota > Metazoa > Chordata > Amphibia > Anura > Ascaphidae > Ascaphus > Ascaphus truei. The sequence continues at coordinate 379,345 of NW_027456082.1, read as the reverse complement.
ACACGGTGTATGTGTGTGTGTGTGTGTGTGATATACACGGTGTGTGCGTGCGATATACACGGTGTGTGCGATATACACGGTGTGTGTGTGCGATATACACGGTGTGTGTGTGATATACACGGTGTATGTGTGTGTGTGTGTGTGTGATATACACGGTGTGTGTGTGTGATATACACGGTGTATGTGTGCGATATACACGGTGTGTGCGATATACACGGTGTGTGTGTGTGATATACACGGTGTGTGTGTGTGATATACACAGTGTATGTGTGCGATATACACGGTGTGTGCGATATACACGGTGTATGTGTGCGATATACACGGTGTGTGCGATATACACGGTGTGTGTGTGCGCGATGTACACGGTGTGTGCGATATACACGGTGTGTGAGCGATATACACGGTGTGTGAGCGATATACACGGTGTGTGAGCGATATACACGGTGTGTGTGAGCGATATACACGGTGTGTGAGCGATATACACGGTGTGTGTGAGCGATATACACGGTGTGTGAGCGATATACACGGTGTGTGTGTGATATACACGGTGTGTGTGTGTGATATACACGGTGTATGTGTGCGATATACACGGTGTGTGCGATATACACGGTGTGTGTGTGCGATATACACGGTGTGTGTGTGTGCGATATACACGGTGTGTGTGTGTGCGATATACACGGTGTGTGCGATATACACGGTGTGTGCGATATACACGGTGTGTGTGTGTGATATACACGGTGTATGTGTGTGTGTGTGTGATATACACGGTGTATGTGTGCGATATACACGGTGTGTGCGATATACACGGTGTGTGTGTGTGTGATAAACACGGTGTGTGTGTGTGTGTGTGTGTGTGTGTGATATACACGGTGTGTGTGTGTGATATACACGGTGTGTGTGTGTGTGTGATATACACGGTGTGTGTGTGTGATATACACGGTGTGTGTGTGTGTGTGATATACACGGTGTGTGTGCGCGATATACACGTGTGTGTGCCCGATATACACGTGTGTGTGCCCGATATACACGTGTGTGTGCGCGATATACACGGTGTGTGTGCGCGATATACACGGTGTGTGTGCGCGATATACACGGTGTGTGTGCGCGATATACACGGTGTGTGTGCGCGATATACACGGTGTGTGTGCGCGATATACACGGTGTGTGTGTGTGCGATATACACGGTGTGTGTGTGCGATATACACGGTGTGTGTGTGTGCGATATACACGGTGTGTGTGTGTGCGATATACACGGTGTGTGTGTGCGATATACACGGTGTGTGTGTGTGCGATATACACGGTGTGTGTGTGTGCGATATACACGGTGTGTGTGTGTGCGATATACACGGTGTGTGTGTGTGCGATATACACGGTGTGTGTGTGTGTGTGATATACACGGTGTGTGTGATATACACGGTGTGTGTGTGTGTGTGATATACACGGTGTGTGTGTGATATACACGGTGTGTGTGTGATATACACGGTGTGTGTGTGATATACACGGTGTGTGTGTGATATACACGGTGTGTGTGTGTGTGATATACACGGTGTGTGTTTGTGTGATATACACGTGTGTGTTTGTGTGATATACACGGTGTGTGTGTGCGATACACACGGTGTGTGTGTGCGATACACACGGTGTGTGTGTGCGATACACACGGTGTGTGTGTGCGATACACACGGTGTGTGTGTGCGATATACACGGTGTGTGTGTGCGATATACACGGTGTGTGTGTGCGATATACACGGTGTGTGTGTGCGATATACACGGTGTGTGTGTGCGATATACACGGTGTGTGTGCGCGATATACACGGTGTGTGTGCGCGATATACACGGCGTGTGTGCGATATACACGGCGTGTGTGCGATATACACGGTGTGTGTGTGCGATATACACTGTGTGTGTGTGTGCGATATACACGGTGTGTGTGCGATATACACGGTGTGTGTGATATACACGTGTGTGTGTGATATACACGTGTGTGTGTGATATACACGTGTGTGTGTGATATACACGGTGTGTGTGTGATATACACGGTGTGTGTGTGATATACACGGTGTGTGTGTGTGATATACACGGTGTGTGTGTGTGCGATATACACGGTGTGTGTGTGTGTGTGATATACACGGTGTGTGTGATATACACGGTGTGTGTGTGTGATATACACGGTGTGTGTGTGATACACACGGTGTGTGTGTGATATACACGGTGTGTGTGTGATATACACGGTGTGTGTGTGTGTGTGATATACACGGTGTGTGTTTGTGTGATATACACGGTGTGTGTTTGTGTGATATACACGGTGTGTGTTTGTGTGATATACACGGTGTGTGTGTGCGATACACACGGTGTGTGTGTGCGATACACACGGTGTGTGTGTGCGATACACACGGTGTGTGTGTGCGATACACACGGTGTGTGTGTGCGATATACACGGTGTGTGTGTGCGATATACACGGTGTGTGTGCGCGATATACACGGTGTGTGTGCGCGATATACACGGTGTGTGTGCGCGATATACACGGCGTGCGTGCGATATACACGGCGTGTGTGCGATATACACGGTGTGTGTGTGCGATATACACGGTGTGTGTGTGTGTGTGCGATATACACGGTGTGTGTGCGATATACACGGTGTGTGTGATATACACGTGTGTGTGTGATATACACGTGTGTGTGATATACACGTGTGTGTGTGATATACACGTGTGTGTGTGATATACACGGTGTGTGTGTGATATACACGGTGTGTGTGTGATATACACGGTGTGTGTGTGATATACACGGTGTGTGTGTGTGATATACACGGTGTGTGTGATATACACGGTGTGTGTGTGTGATATACACGGTGTGTGTGTGATATACACGGTGTGTGTGTGTGATATACACGGTGTGTGTGTGTGATATACACGGTGTGTGTGTGTGATATACACGGTGTGTGTGATATACACGGTGTGTGTGATATACACGGTGTGTGTGATATACACGGTGTGTGTGATATACACGGTGTGTGTGTGTGATATACACGGTGTGTGTGATATACACGGTGTGTGTGTGATATACACGGTGTGTGTGTGATATACACGGTGTGTGTGTGATATACACGGTGTGTGTGTGTGATATACACGGTGTGTGTGTGTGATATACACGGTGTGTGTGTGTGATATACACAGTGTGTGTGTGTGATATACACGGTGTGTGTTTCTGTGATATACACATTGTGTGTGTGTGATATACACGGTGTGTGTGTGTGTGTGTGTGTGTGTGTGATATACACGGTGTGTGTGTGTGTGTGATATACACAGTGTGTGTGTGTGTGATATTCACGGTGTGTGTGTGTGTGTGTGATATACACGGTGTGTGATTGTGATATACACGGTGTGTGTGTGTGATATACACGGTGTGTGTGTGTGATATACACGGTGTGTGTGTGTGTGTGATATACACGGTGTGTGTGTGTGTGTGATATACACGGTGTGTGTGTGTGTGTGTGATATACACGGTGTGTGTGTGTGTGTGATATACACGGTGTGTGTGTGTGATATACACGGTGTGTGTGTGTGATATACACGGTGTGTGTGTGTGATATACACGGTGTGTGTGTGTGATATACACGGTGTGTGTGTGTGATATACACGGTGTGTGTGTGTGATATACACGGTGTGTGTGTGTGATATACACGGTGTGTGTGTGTGATATACACGGTGTGTGTGTGTGATATACACGGTGTGTGTGTGTGATATACACGGTGTGTGTGATATACACGGTGTGTGTGATATACACGGTGTGTGTGATATACACGGTGTGTGTGTGTGATATACACGGTGTGTGTGTGTGATATACACGGTGTGTGTGATATACACGGTGTGTGTGATATACACGGTGTGTGTGTGATATACACGGTGTGTGTGTGATATACACGGTGTGTGTGTGATATACACGGTGTGTGTGTGATATACACGGTGTGTGTGTGATATACACGGTGTGTGTGTGTGATATACACGGTGTGTGTGTGTGATATACACGGTGTGTGTGTGTGTGTGATATACACGGTGTGTGTGTGTGTGTGATATACACGGTGTGTGTGTGTGTGTGTGATATACACGGTGTGTGTGTGTGTGTGATATACACGGTGTGTGTGTGTGATATACACGGTGTGTGTGTGTGATATACACGGTGTGTGTGTGTGATATACACGGTGTGTGTGTGTGATATACACGGTGTGTGTGTGTGATATACACGGTGTGTGTGTGTGATATACACGGTGTGTGTGTGTGATATACACGGTGTGTGTGTGTGATATACACGGTGTGTGTGATATACACGGTGTGTGTGATATACACGGTGTGTGTGATATACACGGTGTGTGTGTGTGATATACACGGTGTGTGTGTGTGATATACACGGTGTGTGTGATATACACGGTGTGTGTGTGATATACACGGTGTGTGTGTGATATACACGGTGTGTGTGTGATATACACGGTGTGTGTGTGATATACACGGTGTGTGTGTGATATACACGGTGTGTGTGTGTGATATACACGGTGTGTGTGATATACACGGTGTGTGTGATATACACGGTGTGTGTGATATACACGGTGTGTGTGTGTGATATACACGGTGTGTGTGTGTGATATACACGGTGTGTGTGATATACACGGTGTGTGTGTGATATACACGGTGTGTGTGTGATATACACGGTGTGTGTGTGATATACACGGTGTGTGTGTGATATACACGGTGTGTGTGTGTGATATACACGGTGTGTGTGTGTGATATACACAGTGTGTGTGTGTGATATACACGGTGTGTGTTTCTGTGATATACACATTGTTTGTGTGTGTGATATACACGGTGTGTGTGTGTGTGTGTGTGTGTGTGTGTGTGTGTGTGTGATATACACGGTGTGTGTGTGTGTGTGATATACACAGTGTGTGTGTGTGTAATATACACGGTGTGTGTGTGTGTGTGTAATATACACGGTGTGTGTGTGTGTGTAATATACACGTGTGTGTGTGTGTGTAATATACACGGTGTGTGTGTGTGTGTGTAATATACACGGTGTGTGTGTGTGTAATATACACGTGTGTGTGTGTGATATTCACGGTGTGTGTGTGTGTGTGATATTCACGGTGTGTGTGTGTGTGATATACACGGTGTGTGATTGTGATATACACGGTGTGTGTGTGTGATATACACGGTGTGTGTGTGTGTGTGTGATATACACGGTGTGTGTGTGTGTGTGATATACACGGTGTGTGTGTGTGTGTGATATACACGGTGTGTGTGTGTGATATACACGGTGTGTGTGTGTGATATACACGGTGTGTGTGTGTGATATACACGGTGTGTGTGTGTGATATACACGGTGTGTGTGTGTGATATACACGGTGTGTGTGTGTGTGATATACACGGTGTGTGTGTGTGATATACACGGTGTGTGTGTGTGATATACACGGTGTGTGTGTGTGATATACACGGTGTGTGTGTGTGATATACACGGTGTGTGTGTGTGTGATATACACGGTGTGTGTGATATACACGGTGTGTGTGTGTGTGTGTGATATACACGGTGTGTGTGTGTGTGTGATATACACGGTGTGTGTGTGTGTGTGTGATATACACGGTGTGTGTGTGTGTGATATACACGGTGTGTGTGTGTGTGATATACACGGTGTGTGTGTGTGATATACACGTGTGTGTGTGTGTGATATACACGGTATGAAACACAGCATTTCTGTTACTGGAGCTCCCCCTAGTGGTTGATCAGGAGAATTGTCATGTATATTACAATACGTGTTCATGTGTGGTTGTTTTCACCATCATCTCTATTGACAGACAGACAGACAGACAGACAGACAGGAGACAGACAGACAGACAGACAGACAGACAGGACAGGAGACAGACAGACAGACAGACAGACAGACAGACAGACAGACAGACAGACAGACAGACGACAGACAGACACACAGACAGGACAGGAGACAGACAGACAGGACAGGAGACAGACAGACAGGACAGGCGACAGACAGACAGGACAGGAGACAGACAGACAGGACAGGAGACAGACAGACAGGACAGGAGACAGACAGACAGGACAGGAGACAGACAGACAGACAGGACAGGAGACAGACAGACAGACAGGACAGGAGACAGACAGACAGACAGACAGGACAGGAGACAGACAGACAGACAGGACAGGAGACAGACAGACAGACAGGACAGGAGACAGACAGACAGACAGGACAGGAGACAGACAGACAGACAGGACAGGAGACAGACAGACAGACAGGACAGGAGACAGACAGACAGACAGGACAGGAGACAGACAGACAGACAGGACAGGAGACAGACAGACAGACAGACAGGAGACAGCAGACAGACAGACAGGAGACAGACAGACAGGAGACAGACAGACAGACAGGAGACAGACAGACAGACAGGAGACAGACAGACAGACAGGAGACAGACAGACAGACAGAAGACAGACAGACAGACAGGAGACAGACAGACAGACAGGAGACAGACAGACAGGAGACAGACAGGACAGGAGACAGACAGACAGGACAGGAGACAGACAGACAGACAGGAGACAGACAGACAGACAGGACAGGAGACAGACAGACAGACAGGAGACAGACAGACAGACAGGAGACAGACAGACAGACTGGACAGGAGACAGACAGACAGACAGACAGACAGGAGACAGACAGACAGACAGACAGGAGACAGACAGACAGGACAGGAGACAGACAGACAGGACACAGACAGGACACAGACAGACAGACAGACACAGACAGACACAGACAGACACAGACAGACACAGACAGACACAGACAGACACAGACAGACAGACACAGACAGACACAGACACAGACAGACACAGACAGACAGACACAGACAGACAGACACAGACACAGACTTCGTTTTACAACGAATGGCTTATCCAACGCTATGCAATGCATACCTATGTTCATTTTTACAACGCGTTGCAAAGTGGTTTATGTGTATATAATATATATATTATACTATATTTTTACATTATATTATATTATATATATATATATATATATATATATATATAGCAACTGTAAATATTCCTGTATATTCATTTGCATGTCTTAGACAGGTCTGCAACCCTGTCTTTCACCATTATCACCCAGCACACAGCACTTCCACTGCAGTAAGGGATTCTGGGAAATGACATGCAAATGAGCACAAAGTGCCACCTTTTATCTCAAGCTCACATTACATGAACAACCCTTAGCCAATGCATGCTGCTTTAAACACAGCTTTTAAGCAAGGACTTGGGAGATGCAAAGCCAGTTATTTACAGTTGCTATATGCTATACTGTGGAGGGTTTTTGTCACTTTTTTTACCCACCATAATCTTAATAAATGTGGTGATTACCTACTCTTTTAATCTCAAATGAGCAAATGCCAGCAACCAACCTCACACTGATGATACCCATCAAGGTTGAAACATGTCTCCATACTTCTCTGAATTGTCTGAAGCTTTAGAATTATCTTCGCGTTTAGAGTCCATGTGTCCCATCTGTACGTGAGTGCGGGCAGGATACACGGGTCACACCCGTACGTGAGCGCGGGCAGGATACACGGGTCACATCCGTACGTGAGCGCGGGCAGGATACACGGTCACACCCGTACGTGAGCGCGGGCAGGATACACGGGTCACACCCGTACGTGAGCGCGGGCAGGATACACGGGTCACATCCGTACGTGAGCGCGGGCAGGATACACGGGTCACACCCGTACGTGAGCGCGGGCAGGATACACGGGTCACATCCGTACGTGAGCGCGGGCAGGATACACCGGTCACACCCGTACGTGAGCGCGGGCAGGATACACGGGTCACACCCATACGTGAGCGCGGGCAGGATACACGGGTCACATCCGTACGTGAGCGCGGGCAGGATACACGGGTCACATCCGTACGTGAGCGCGGGCAGGATACACGGGTCAAATCCACACGTGAGCGCGGGCAGGATACACGGGTCACATCGTACGTGAGCGCGGGCAGGATACACGGGTCACACCCGTACGTGAGCGCGGGCAGGATACACGGGTCACACCCGTACGTGAGCGCGGGCAGGATACACGGGTCACATCCGTACGTGAGCGCGGGCAGGATACACGGTCACATCCGTATGTGAGCACGGGCAGGATACACGGGCCACATCCGTACGTGAGCGCGGGCAGGATACACGGGTCACATCCGTACGTGAGCGCGGGCAGGATACACGGGTCACATCCTTACGTGAGCGCGGGCAGGATACAAGGGTCACATCCGTACGTGAGCGCGGGCAGGATACAAGGGTCACATCCGTACGTGAGCGCGGGCAGGATACACTGGTCACATCCATACGTGAGCGCGGGCAGGATACACGGGTCACATCCGTACGTGAGCGCGGGCAGGATACACGGGTCACATCCATACGTGAGCGCGGGCAGGATACACGGGTCACATCCGTACGTGAGCGCGGGCAGGATACCCGGGTCACATCCATACGTGAGCGCGGGCAGGATACACGGGTCACATCCGTACGTTAGCGCAGGCAGGATACACGGGTCATATCCATACGTGAGCGCGGGCAGGATACACTGGTCACATCCGTAAGTGAGCGCGGGCAGGATACACGGGTCACACCCGTACGTGAGCGCGGGCCGGATACACGGGTCACACCCGTACGTGAGCGCGGGCAGGATACAAGGGTCACATCCGTACGTGAGCGCGGGCAGGATACCCGGGTCACATCCATACGTGAGCGCAGGCAGGATACACTGGTCACATCCGTACGTGAGCGCGGGCAGGATACAAGGGTCACATCCGTACGTGAGCGCGGGCAGGATACACGGGTCACACCCGCACGTGAGCACGGGCAGGATACACGGGTCACATCCATACGTGAGCGCGGGCAGGATACACGGGTCACACCCGTACGTGAGCGCGGGCAGGATACACGGGTCACATCTGTACGTGAGCGCGGGCAGGATACACAGTCAAATTCGTACGTGTGCGCGGGCAGGATACACGGGTCACATACGTACGTGAGCGCGGGCAGGATACACGGGTCACATACGTACGTGAGCGCGGGCAGGATACACGGGTCACATACTTTCCTCGAGGCGCAGGTTCCCTTGAGAGATTGTCTTGTTTCTTCCAAACGCGCGTCCCTCCCGTCTTCCTTCTCCTGTTGATTTCATTCAAAAAGTTCCCATCCATTGTTGGACGGCCGAGGTAGACACGGTCTTCCAGTTCTCTTCCATTTATTTCGATCTCCGCAGACTTGACACATTTGTTGAACATCCCTTTGGTCTTGCCGAGATTCATGCGGAGGCCTCCTTCTTACGGACTTCGGTAGAGTTCTCCAGCTTGTTGCTGGAGGTCTTCTGGTCTTGTGGCAAAAATAACAATGTCACCTGCAGATCCGTAGGCGATTCAAATATTCTCCGTTGGCTTTGATCCCTATTTCTGCCTATTTCAAAATGTCTTGAACAATTCTTCAAATGTTGCAGTGAAAATGGCGTCTCCTGGCCGCACTCCCTCGCTGATCCTGGTGACGCGGTGTCTCCCGGCCGCACTCCCTCGCTGATCCTGGTGACGCGGTGTCTCCCGGCCGCACTCCCTCGCTGATCCTGGTGACGCGGTGTCTCCCGGCCGCACTCCCTCGCTGATCCTGGTGACACTGTGTCTCCTGGCCGCTCTCCCTCGCTGATCCTGGTGACACGGTGCCTCCCTGCTGCAATCCCTCGCTGATCCTGGTGACACGTGTCTCCCGGCCGCACTCCCTCGCTGATCCTGGTGACACCGTGTCTCCCGGCCGCACTCCCTCGCTGATCCTTATCTTGGTTGTATCTTCATGTAATCGAATGGTCAATGGGGCACTCTCATAAATATTCTTTATAATAACAACAACGTACGCTTCTCCAACACTTCGTCTTCTTAATGCATCCAGGACCACTGAGGAGTAGACAGAATTACATGCTTTTTCGTAATCTATGAATCCGAAACCGAGTGGGAGATCGTGTTCATTACTTTGGGAAATCACTTCTTGTACGACTTGGATGTGGTCCGTTGTCTTGTATCGCCTGTGAAATCCCGCACGTTCGAGGCTGGGCGACGTCCAGAGTCTGTTGCGGCCGATTAGCGAGTATCTTCAGAAGTGATTGGAGGTAGGCCGATTGATCTGTAGGCCGCCTTTGTCTCCTTTCTGGTGGTTGGGGATAACCACGACATTACTCCATTGCTCTGGAAGATTCCTGTTCTTCAAGCAGCATGTAAAAGTGTTTTGCAGAGATTCTCTCTACTTCGTCCCCGGCTTCTTTCAAGATTTCAGCTGGAATTCCATCTTCCTTGGGAGCCTTCCCATTCTTCATGGATGTTATTGCTTTTGCCGCTTCCTCTGGAAGGACGCATGGTGCATCATTGGTTGTTTCTTCCCGCTCTTCCTCTGCTGGATTATGCCGGGTTACCCGTGTACGCATATAATTTCAAGTAGAAGTCCTCAATGTTTTCTCTCTACCCCCTTTGTATCTAAAGCCCTCTCCCGCCTTAAACCTCTCTTACTGACTGCCCCGCACCTCTGGAATGCCCTTCCCCTCAATATCCGACTAGCACCCTCTCTATCCACCTTTAAAACACACCTGCTTATCGAAGCATATGAGTAGCTCCGCTGATAGATACTTTACACCTGATACATAAAGCTTGGCCCCCTGCAGACGCACTTACCAGGACGCCCTCCTACTGTCTCTGTAAGTTCTACCTACCTACCAATTTGACTGTAAGCTCTTCGGAGCAGGGACTCCTTTTCCTAAGTGTTACTTTTATGTCTGAAGCGCTTATTCCCATTATGTGTTATTTGCATTATTTATACGATTGTCACGTGTATTACTGCTATGAAGCGCTATGTACATTAATGGCGCGGTATAAATAAAGATATGCATGCATACATACGTACAATGCTACAGGCACAGTCCCTGCCCAGATGAGCTTACAATCTATCATTTTGGTGCCTGGGGCACAGGGAGATAATGTGACTTATCAAAGAGGGATAAAGCGCCAGCTACAGCGCGAAACGTGTCAGAGATTCCTTTTATACCTGTGCTGGCTTGATGCTATATTAAAATACGCCCTCCTCTGTATAACATATAAATATATCTTCCTCTGTACAACTATATAAACATATATACTCCCCTCTGTATAACTATATACATATACCCCTCTGTATAACTATACAAATATATATCCCCCTCTGTATAACTATATAAATATATATCCCCTTTGTATAAATAAATATATATATCCCCCTCTGTATGACTGACTAACACACACTATATATATATATATATATATATATATATATATATATATATATATATATATATGTACCCGCTCTGTATAACTACTGTATATAAATATATATACCCCCTTCTGTATAACTATATAAAAATATATATATATACCAGCTCTGTATAACTACTGTATATAAATATATATACCCCCTTCTGTATAACTATATAAATATATATATACCCGCTCTGTATAACTATTCATCTCACACAGGCAGACACCTCGTTATTTACACCTGCACAGGTAGGTATAATTATTTTATATATATATATATATATATATATATATATATATATATAAATATATATACACAACAGTGACAGACTGATGGGACAGTGTGCATGTGTGTGTGTCTGTGTATATGTATGTATGTGTATATGTATGTATATGTATATGAGTGTGTGTCACAGTGTGTATATATACACGCTCTCTCTTCTCTCACCATCTTGTTGCCGGCTTGCTCTGTGCGCTCCCTCCCTGCTGTGCCGCGGCCTGCTCCCAGGCCTCAGTCCCCGGCCTCTCGTGTCCCTGTGTCCCGAGCAGGCGCCTCCTCCCCCGCCGGCCTCACCCTGAGGGGAGGAGGCGGCTCAGGCGTGGGCCCCCACCGCGCATGCGCGGGACACCCACCCCCCTCAGCGCGCATGTGCGGCACAGCAACAGGCGTCTAGGCGCACGCGCGAATCAACCAGCCGTCTCCAGCGCGCATGCGCGAACCTCGACAGTTGCCTGGCGCCCAGGTGCAGAGGTGAGAGGCGCCCAGCGCGCATGCGTAATCCCGGCCCAGTCCTGGCGAAGCGCAATGCACTCCCAGGGATCCTTGCTGCGCATGCGCTGAGATGCTAGCGGGGGGCTGACGCTCACAGCGTTTCCATAGCAACCGTCCCAGTCCCCGCCTCCCCCCCTGCTGTCACCCTAATATGGACCGCTTCTGTTTCCTGTGGGCGGGGCCCCCGATTTGCCCTGCTCACCGCTTTGCCACGTTTACGGTGACGTCATCCACCCATGGGTCCGTCTCCATGGAAACCACCTCAGGCGGGAAACTGGCGGTGGTTCGAAGTGGCGCGTGAGTGAGAGGTGTGAGGTAGTGGGCGGGGCGGTTATACAGATTGCGGTCTAATGAGACAGACTGCGCTCTAATGAGACAGACTGCGTCTAATGAGAGACTGCGATCTGATGAGAGAAACTGCGCTCTAATGAGACAAAGTGCGGTCTAATGAGAGAAACTGCGGTCTAATGAGAGAAACTGCGGTCTAATGAGACAAAGTGCGGTCTAATGAGAGAAACTGCGGTCTAATGAGAGAAACTGCGGTCTAATGAGACAAAGTGCGGTCTAATGAGAGAAACTGCGGTCTAATGAGAGAAACTGCGGTCTAATGAGACAAAGTGCGGTCTTATGAGAAAAACTGCTGTCTTATGAGAGAAACTGCTGTCTAATGAGAGAAACTACGATCTTATAATGGAAACTGCGGTCTAATGAGACAGGCTGCGGTTTTATGAGAGAAACTGCGGTCTAATGAGAGAAACTGCGGTCTAATAAGAAACAGCGGTCTATTGAGACAGAGTGCGGTCTAATGAGAGAAACTGCAGTTTTATGAGTGAAAATTTGATCTAACAAGACATCCTATGATCTAATGAGACAGACCGCTGTAATGAGAGACTGAGCTCTGAGAGAAATTGCTCTCTAATGAGACAGACTGCGCTCTAATGAGAGGTGACGCAGAACCTGACATCACAAACAGAGACCGCGCTGTAATGAGACCGACGGTGCTCTAGTGAGAGAAATTGCACTCTAATGAGAGACATTGTGCTATAATAAGATTGACTACACTCTAATGATGGAAATCACACTCTAATGAGACAGACTGCGCTCTAAGAGAGACCGCTAATGAAACAAACTGCACTTTAATGAGAGACACCACACTCAATTCAGACAGACCAAGCTGTAAAGAGACAGACCGCAGTCTAATGAGAGAGGCATGGCTCTAATAAGACAGCCTGCTCTACGGAGGGAGACCGTGCCCTAATGAGACCGCAGGTGTATTAATGAGATGGATCATGCCCTGAGGAGACGCAATCTAATCAAACAGACCATGCTCCAATGAGACAGACAGCGCGTCAGTTAAACAGTGCTCCATTGAAAGAGGCTGCACTCATATTAGACAGACCACTTTAATGAAAGAGACTGCACTCTAATGAGACAGGCCGCGCTCCAATGAAAGAGTCCACGTTCCAATGAGTCAGCCGGCCCTCCAGTGAAAGAGACCATGCTCCAATGAGACAGACCACTTTAATGAAAGAGACTGCACTCTAATGAGACAGGCCGCGCTCTGAGACAAACCACGCTCCAATGAAAGAGTCCACGTTCCAATGAGTCAGCCGGCCCTCCAGTGAAAGAGACCATGCTCCAATGAGACAGACCACTTTAATGAAAGAGACTGCACTCTAATGAGACAGGCCGCGCTCTGAGACAAACCACGCTCCAATGAAAGAGTCCACGTTCCAATGAGTCAGCCGGCCCTCCAGTGAAAGAGACCATGCTCCAATGAGACAGACCACTTTAATGAAAGAGACTGCACTCTAATGAGACAGGCCGCGCTCTGAGACAAACCACGCTCCAATGAAAGAATCCACGTTCCAATGAGTCAGCCGGCCCTCCAGTGAAAGAGACCATGCTCCAATGAGACAGACCACTTTAATGAAAGAGACTGCACTCTAATGAGACAGGCCGCGCTCTGAGACAAACCACGCTCCAATGAAAGAATCCACGTTCCAATGAGTCAGCCGGCCCTCCAGTGAAAGAGACCATGCTTCAATGAGACAGACCACTTTAATGAAAGAGACTGCACTCTTAATGAGACAGGCCGCGCTCTGAGACAAACCACGCTCCAATGAAAGAGACCGTGCTCCAATGAGACAGACGAGACCTTCTCCCAGCGAGAAACACTCTCCAGTAAGTGGGAGACTCGGACCCTCCTTAGAGGCGAGGAGGAGGGCGGCCTTTCTGATGACACCCAAGGGATAAGGAGGGGAGGGTGTGGGGGATGGATAAGGGAGAGAGGGGGTGCGGGAGGGATAGGGGGGAGCGGGAGGGAGAGAGTGGGAGCTAATCTACCAATCTAATTGGTAGGTAGGAAGAACGTACAGAGACAGTAGGAGGGAGTTCTGGTAAGTGCGTCTGCAGGGGGCCAAGCTTTATGTATCATGTATCGTGCATACGGTGATACCCATATGCTTCGTTAAGCAGGTGTGTTTTATGTTGGGCCTTAAAGGTGGATAGAGAGGGTGCTAGTCGGGTACTGAGGGGAAGGGCATTCCAGAGGTGCGGGGCAGTCAGTGAGAAAGGTTTAAGGCGGGAGAGAGCTTTAGATACAAAGGGGGTAGAAAGAAGACATCCTTGACCGGACGCAAGAGTCGGGGTGGTGCATAGCGAGAAATTAGGGCTGAGATGTAAGATATCGTAACCACATTGTGCCTGACGGATACAGTTTGGATATATTCTATTTGTAATTCTATGACTTATTACAATCTCAATGACAAGCCTGTGAGCCACTGGTTGTTGTACCTGGTCGGCTATGTATCTGGCACGTGACATCATAATGCACATAGCCTGGTGGCAGATAGGGAGAGTCGGCTTGCTATAAAGTTTACCCAGGAAGCAGACGAAGAAAGAGAGAGAGGAAGTCAGTGTGTCGCGTGACATCATAATGCACATAGCCTGGTGGCAGATAGGGAGAGTCGGCTTGCTATAAAGTTTACCCAGGAAGCAGACGAAGAGAGAGAGAGAGGAAGTCAGTGCGTTGCGTGACATCATAATGCACATAGCCTGGTGGCAGATAGGGAGAGTCGGCTTGCTATAAAGTTTAACCAGGAAGCAGACGAAGAGAGAGAGAGAGGAAGTCAGTGCGTCGCGTGACATCATAATGCACATAACCTGGTGGCAGATAAAGAGTGTCAGGTAGCTATAAAGTCTACCCAGGAAGCAGACGAAGAAAGAAAGAGAGGAAGTCAGTGTGTCGCGTGACATCATAATGCACATAACCTGGTGGCAGATAAAGAGTGTCAGGTAGCTATAAAGTTTACCCAGGAAGCAGACGAAGAAAGAAAGAGAGGAAGTCAGTGTGTCGCGTGACATCATAATGCACATAGCCTGGTGGCAGATAAAGAGTGTCAGGTAGCTATAAAGTTTACCCAGGAAGCAGACGAAGAAAGAAAGAGAGAAAGTCAGGGTGTCGCGTGAGGACAGAGTTAGGCTACGGCCCCTGTGCCTGCGCTGCGCCTGCGAGGCTGGCGGCGCGTGCAGCCGAGTTCCCCGGTCTGCAGTGAGCTGCAGGGGGAAAGACGGGGGGGGACAGGGGTATCCGAGGGGGCAGGAGAGATACGAATCTGAGGGGGCAGTGAGTCACAGGAGGCAGGGAATCAGATGGGGCAGGGAAGTCAGAGAAAGTCACAGAAAACACACACCCACACAGCCTCACCTCTCTACTACCCATGCTGCTTCCCCCTGCTCTGCTTGGCCACACCCCACAGGCTCCTGACACAAACGGGTGCGGTATTGTAACATTTTTCGGACCTGACTCCATGACTTTGTGTCTGCCCTTGGATGGGCTGGCCGGATGCTTCAAACACAGTTTGTTTCCATTGTTTCTATTTAATTTGAATGTGCGACTTGTACGATGTCTGTATACTTTGGGTACGAGTTTTCCGTACGTGGCATCCTGTTTTCATGCGCCATCATCTACTACCCTTATATCACCATTTGAATGTCTCCTATAACTCCCTAAGCCCCGGTGTCAGTGCGTTGGGACTTCTTCAAAATCTCTGTTCGCACGAAATAGTTTCAAGTGGGTCTTCTTTCTTCAACCTTGAAACTTTGCTGATGTCAGAGGTCGCATTGACGATGCGTTATTCTAATTTTTCGCGCCGTTAGTTTGGGTTGTTAAATTGGGGTTTGGTGTATTTGCGCCTGCTTGAGAAAAATTCTGTTGGGCACCGAAACGTCGGAAGAATGAAGTCATTTTGATTGAAAGTGGGGTGCCTGTACCTTACTGAGGGAGAGTGCCCTCTAATGAGTGAGACTGCCCTCCTGTGAGTGAGACTGCCCTCCCAATGAGTGGTGACTTCCCTCCCAATGAGTGGTGACTGCCCTCCCAATGAGTGGTGACTTCTCTCCCAATGAGTGGTGACTGCCCTCCCAATGAGTGGTGACTTCCCTCCCAATGAGTGGTGACTTCCCTCCCAATGAGTGGTGACTACCCTCCCAATGAGTGGTGACTACCCTCCCAATGAGTGGTGACTTCCCTCCCAATGAGTGGTGACTGCCCTCCCAATGAGTGGTGACTTCCCTCCCAATGAGTGGGAGTGCCCTCCCAATGAGTGGTGACTGCCCTCCCAATTAGTGAGACTGCCCTCCCAATGAGTGGTGACTGCCCTCCCAATGAGTGAGACTGCCCTCCCAATGAGTGAGACTGCCCTCCCAATGAGTGGTGACTGCCCTCCCAATGAGTGGTGACCTGCCCTCCCAATGAGTGGTTACTGCCCTCCTAATGAGTGAGACTGTCCCACAATAAGAGTGAGTCTGCCCTTCCAATGAGTAAGACTGCCCGTCCATTGAGTGGTTACTGCCCTCCTAATGAGTGAGGCTGTCCCACAATGAGTGAGTCTGCCCTTCCAATGAGTGAGACTGCCCTCCAATGGGTGAGATTGCCCTCCAATGAGTGAGACTGCCCTCCAATGGGTGAGACTGCCCTCCAATGGGTGAGACTGCCCTCCAATGGGTGAGACTGCCCTCCAATGGGTGAGACTGCCCTCCAATGAGTGAGGCTGTACTCCCAATGAGGGAGACTGGCCCCTAGTGACTGAGACTGCCCTCCCAATGAGTGAGACTAAGATATAAATAAATATATTTATTAAATACACAGTGTATATAAACCCCATGTGTGAGGCATAAATCATACTTCACAATACTTTGTAGTACTACATAATACTACTCATACTCTTTGATACTCTGTCACACTCCCATTAATCTCCCATACTCATTAATACTCTCCCATACTCCCTGATAGTTTCATAGTCACTTTCACTCTCCCATACTTCCCATTCCTCTCACACTCCCTGAGACTCTCGCACTCTGTTACACTCTCACACTCCCTGAGACTCTCGCACTCTGTTACACTCTCACACTCACTGAGACTTTACATTACTCTCACACTCTCACACGCCCATTGGTTTCTCGTACTTCATGATACTCTGTCATACTCCCTGATACTCTCTCAGCCCTCTTCCCCCACCCCGCAGGCTGACAGACGGGCGTTTGGCTCATGGGCGTTTTGGCTCGTCTCCCTGTCACTGTGAAAGACGGGGGGGACGTGGGACGACGACGACGAGCCCTGGGCGTCACCGCGCTGTCACGCAGGCGAGCGCGCCGTACTCAGGGCTCCATGACCTGTCCCAAGAAGAGCAGTGACCCTGCGAGACAAACAGAGAGAGCGTCACCGAGGCGTCTTACAAGTCGTGTGTTTTTAGCATCTCGTTAGGTTAACGTCCATGTGTAATTAGTGGGTATAATGTGTAATTAGCCTTTTGTGATGTTGACGTCTGTGTGTATTTAAGCTTCTAGCTACAGTAGGTTGATATCGAGGTGTAATTAGCCTCCCGTTAAGTTGAAGTCGCTATATAATCAGCCACTCGTTAGGTAGAAGGTGTGTAATTAGCCTTTCACAGTGTAGAAGTCTGTGTGTAATTAGCCTCTTGTTAGATTGAAAATCGGTGTGTCATTAGCCTCTATGGTTTAAGTCGGTGTGCAATTAGCCTTTCGTTAGCGGAACGGGACGTTGAGCCACAACAAAAACGTCGCCGGCATCAGGGCAGGTCGCCGCAAGATATTTTACCGCGATATCTGCCTGCACGCCCGACCCAACAAGCCAGGATTGCCATGCCCGCCATGCCATGCCCGCTCCGACAACTGCGTGTTTAAATGACCCCGCCTGGAACGGCTACACAGACTAGACAGGCCGCTCATGCGCGTCATCTTTAAATATCGTAGCGGTCTGTCTAGGCCGTGTAGCGGCCCCCACGCCGGACGCGTAAACATGCAGTTGTCGGAACTGGCGCTCGGGCACGGCAGACCTGACTTGTCGGGGTCGCTAACACGTCGAACAGCGGGCGTTCGGACGCGGGAGCGGATATGGCGGCTACACGTGTCCGGCGGCGAAATGCCAGTGGCGTTCTGGTCGCGGCCAAGCGTCCTAGATCGCTCGTTAGGTCGAAATCGGTGTGTAATTTCGGGAGCCAGTTAGGTATGGAGGACAGGGGGTGTAATTTAGAGGGGAACAATTAGTTTGAGTGGAAAATTATTTGGGGAGGATAAAGCAGTTATTGGGAGGAGGGCAAATTGTAGGTGGGGGGCAGTTATTGAAAAGGGGATTGCTGAGGGAGTCGTCAGGTTGTCCCGGTCAGGTCATGTGATGTTGGAGGTGGTGGCAGGTCCAGATCCTCACCGGTTGGGTTGTGTCTCACGATGAACAGGAAGGGACGATCCATGATGACCTCGAGAGGGGACATCCGGGCGAAGAAGACAGCGGCTGAAGGGGAAAGCAAGGGGTTAAACACAGCTCTCTGGCATAACTGACTACTGTCTCCTACCGAGCGGTCTCTTCCCAAACTGTGTGTCTTACCCCACCTGCCTCTTTTTCCTGTCTCTCTTCTGTAACTGGCTGTCGGTGTCACACCTTGGCGCCTGTCTCTGTATCCCAATTATCTCACTATTCTTTCTTTTTCTGTCTTCATACACGTGAAAGATACGCGCGCTCGTCTCTTTTAAACAAGACCCTCAGAACATTTATTAAGAATATATACGGTAGAAGACTATTAGAGCACGACGTTTCAGGGTATACACGATCCCTTCTTCTGGTGAAATACAGCTTATTGTGATCTCCTATCCCATCACAGGAGGACAATGCAATATGCAAAATGTAGTATCTAGAGCAGTGTTTTTCAACACGGTTCTTAGGAACACTTGGGTTCTCCGGGCATCCCTGAAGGGTTCCCTGCAATTTTCAGGCCATTTGAAAATTGTACCAAATACAGAAGAATCTACAATGCATCTGATCTCAGACGCGCTATTAGAGAGGGTTGGGGTTCCTTACAATGCATCTGATCTCAGACGCGCTATTAGAGAGGGCCGGGGTTCCTTACAATGCATCTGATCTCAGACGCGCTATTAGAGAGGGTTGGGGTTCCTTACAATGCATCTGATCTCAGACGCGCTATTAGAGAGGGTTGGGGTTCCTTACAATGCATCTGATCTCAGACGCGCTATTAGAGAGGGTTGGGGTTCCTTACAATGCATCTGATCTCAGACGCGCTATTAGAGAGGGATGGGGTTCCTTACAATGCATCTGATCTCAGACGCGCTATTAGAGAGGGTTGGGGTTCCTTACAATGCATCTGATCTCAGACGCGCTATTAGAGAGGGTCGGGGTTCCTTACAATGCATCTGATCTCAGACGCGCTATTAGAGTGGGTCGGGGTTCCTTACAATGCATCTGATCTCAGATGCGCTATTAGAGAGAGTTGGGGTTCCTTACAATGCATCTGATCTCAGACGCGCTATTAGAGAGGGTCGGGGTTCCTTACAATGCATCTGATCTCAGACGCGCTATTAGAGTGGGTTGGGGTTACTTACAATGCATCTGATCTCAGACGCGCTATTAGAGTGGGTTGGGGTTCCTTACAATGCATCTGATCTCAGACGCGCTATTAGAGAGGGTTGGGGTTCCTTACAATGTATCCGATCTCAGACGCGCTATTAGGGATAGTTGGGGTTCCTTACAATGCATCTGATCTCAGACGCGCTATTAGAGAAGGTTGGGGTTCCTTACAATGTATCCGATCTCAGACGCGCTATTAGGGAGAGTTGGGGTTCCTTACAATGCATCTGATCTCAGATGCGCTATTAGAGAGGGTTGGGGTTCCTTACAATGCATCTGATCTCAGACGCGCTATTAGAGAGGGTTGGGGTTCCTTATAATGCATATGATCTCAGACGCGCTATTAGAGAGGGATGAGGTTCCTTACAATGCATCTGATCTCAGACGCGCTATTAGAGAGGGTTGGGGTTCCTTACAATGCATCTGATCTCAGACGCGCTATTAGAGAGGGTTGGGGTTCCTTACAATGCATCTGATCTCAGACGCGCTATTAGAGTGGGTCGGGGTTCCTTACAATGCATCTGATCTCAGACGCGCTATTAGAGAGGGTTGGGGTTCCTTACAATGCATCTGATCTCAGACGCGCTATTAGAGAGGGTTGGGGTTCCTTACAATGCATCTGATCTCAGACGCGCTATTAGAGAGGGTTGGGGTTCCTTGCAATGCATCTGATCTCAGACGCGCTATTAGAGAGGGTTGGGGTTCCTTGCAATGCATCTGATCTCAGACGCGCTATTAGAGAGGGTTGGGGTTCCTTACAATGCATCTGATCTCAGACGCGCTATTAGAGTGGGTTGGGGTTCCTTACAATGCATCTGATCTCAGATGCGCTATTAGAGAGGGTTGGGGTTCCTTACAATGCATCTGATCTCAGACGCGCTATTAGAGAGGGTTGGGGTTCCTTACAATGCATCTGATCTCAGACGCGCTATTAGAGAGGGTTGGGGTTCCTTACAATGCCTCTGATCTCAGACACGCTATTAGAGAGGGTTGGGGTTCCTTACAATGCATCTGATCTCAGACGCGCTATTAGAGAGGGTTGGGGTTCCTTACAATGCATCTGATCTCAGACGCGCTATTAGAGAGGGTTGGGGTTCCTTACAATGCATCTGATCTCAGACGCGCTATTAGAGAGGGTTGGGGTTCCTTACAATGCATCTGATCTCAGATGCGCTATTAGAGAGAGTTGGGGTTCCTTACAATGCATCTGATCTCAGACGCGCTATTAGAGAGGGTCGGGGTTCCTTACAATGCATCTGATCTCAGACGCGCTATTAGAGAGGGTTGGGGTTCCTTACAATGCATCTGATCTCAGACGCGCTATTAGAGAGGGTTGGGGTTCCTTACAATGCATCTGATCTCAGACGCGCTATTAGAGAGGGTCGGGGTTCCTTACAATGCATCTGATCTCAGACGCGCTATTAGAGAGGGATGGGGTTCCTTACAATGCATCTGATCTCAGACGCGCTATTAGAGAAGGTTGGGGTTCCTTACAATGCATCTGATCTCAGACGCGCTATTAGAGTGGGTTGGGGTTCCTTACAATGCATCTGATCTCAGACGCGCTATTAGAGTGGGTTGGGGTTCCTTACAATGCATCTGATCTCAGACGCGCTATTAGAGAGGGTTGGGGTTCCTTACAATGTATCCGATCTCAGACGCGCTATTAGGGGTAGTTGGGGTTCCTTACAATGCATCTGATCTCAGACGCGCTATTAGAGAAGGTTGGGGTTCCTTACAATGTATCCGATCTCAGACGCGCTATTAGGGAGAGTTGGGGTTCCTTACAATGCATCTGATCTCAGACGCGCTATTAGAGAGGGTTGGGGTTCCTTACAATGCATCTGATCTCAGACGCGCTATTAGAGAGGGTTGGGGTTCCTTATAATGCATATGATCTCAGACGCGCTATTAGAGAGGGATGAGGTTCCTTACAATGCATCTGATCTCAGACGCGCTATTAGAGAGGGTTGGGGTTCCTTACAATGCATCTGATCTCAGACGCGCTATTAGAGAGGGTTGGGGTTCCTTACAATGCATCTGATCTCAGACGCGCTATTAGAGTGGGTCGGGGTTCCTTACAATGCATCTGATCTCAGACGCGCTATTAGAGAGGGTTGGGGTTCCTTACAATGCATCTGATCTCAGACGCGCTATTAGAGAGGGTTGGGGTTCCTTGCAATGCATCTGATCTCAGACGCGCTATTAGAGAGGGTTGGGGTTCCTTACAATGCATCTGATCTCAGACGCGCTATTAGAGTGGGTTGGGGTTCCTTACAATGCATCTGATCTCAGATGCGCTATTAGAGAGGGTTGGGGTTCCTTACAATGCATCTGATCTCAGACACGCTATTAGAGAGGGTTGGGGTTCCTTACAATGCATCTGATCTCAGACGCGCTATTAGAGAGGGTTGGGGTTCCTTACAATGCATCTGATCTCAGACGCGCTATTAGAGAGGGTTGGGGTTCCTTACAATGCATCTGATCTCAGACGCGCTATTAGAGAGGGTTGGGGTTCCTTACAATGCATCTGATCTCAGACGCGCTATTAGAGAGGGTTGGGGTTCCTTACAATGCATCTGATCTCAGACGCGCTATTAGAGAGGGTTGGGGTTCCTTACAATGCATCTGATCTCAGATGCGCTATTAGAGAGAGTTGGGGTTCCTTACAATGCATCTGATCTCAGACGCGCTATTAGAGAGGGTCGGGGTTCCTTACAATGCATCTGATCTCAGACGCGCTATTAGAGAGGGTTGGGGTTCCTTACAATGCATCTGATCTCAGACGCGCTATTAGAGAGGGTTGGGGTTCCTTACAATGCATCTGATCTCAGACGCGCTATTAGAGAGGGTCGGGGTTCCTTACAATGCATCTGATCTCAGACGCGCTATTAGAGAGGGATGGGGTTCCTTACAATGCATCTGATCTCAGACGCGCTATTAGAGAAGGTTGGGGTTCCTTACAATGCATCTGATCTCAGACGCGCTATTAGAGTGGGTTGGGGTTCCTTACAATGCATCTGATCTCAGACGCGCTATTAGAATGGGTTGGGGTTCCTTACAATGCATCTGATCTCAGACGCGCTATTAGAGAGGGTTGGGGTTCCTTACAATGTATCCGATCTCAGACGCGCTATTAGGGATAGTTGGGGTTCCTTACAATGCATCTGATCTCAGACGCGCTATTAGAGAAGGTTGGGGTTCCTTACAATGTATCCGATCTCAGACGCGCTATTAGGGAGAGTTGGGGTTCCTTACAATGCATCTGATCTCAGACGCGCTATTAGAGAGGGTTGGGGTTCCTTACAATGCATCTGATCTCAGACGCGCTATTAGAGAGGGTTGGGGTTCCTTATAATGCATATGATCTCAGACGCGCTATTAGAGAGGGATGAGGTTCCTTACAATGCATCTGATCTCAGACGCGCTATTAGAGAGGGTTGGGGTTCCTTACAATGCATCTGATCTCAGACGCGCTATTAGAGAGGGTTGGGGTTCCTTACAATGCATCTGATCTCAGACGCGCTATTAGAGAGGGTTGGGGTTCCTTACAATGCATCTGATCTCAGACGCGCTATTAGAGAGGGTTGGGGTTCCTTACAATGCATCTGATCTCAGACGCGCTATTAGAGAGAGTTGGGGTTCCTTACAATGCATCTGATCTCAGACGCGCTATTAGAGAGGGTTGGGGTTCCTTACAATGCATCTGATCTCAGACGCGCTATTAGAGAGGGTTGGGGTTCCTTACAATGCATCTGATCTCAGACGCGCTATTAGAGAGGGTTGGGGTTCCTTACAATGCATCTGATCTCAGATGCGCTATTATATATATATATATATCTACTAGATACACTCTGAAACACTAACGGGAAGTGCAGGGCAAGTACTTTTTCTTCTTGGTTTCTTTCTCTGTCTCCCAGTCTCCCCATCGCTCGCTCTCATATCTCTTCTGTCTTTGGTTGTCTCTTCCTTTCCCAAAGCCCGGAGACTCTCTCCATAGTTGTCACTCCCCCCGCCCCTACTTCCCAGACTGTCTCCCTTCTACTGTTCCTTTCCCCAGCTGCCTTGCACTTTCTTTTTTTCGGGGCTGTCTCTCACCAGTAGCTGCGGACGCTCTCGTCCCACTCTCGGTCACCTCCACCTTGATTTTCTGGAAGGCTTGAGACACGTAGAGAGGTCTCTCGGCTAAAACCAAAAAGAGAGACAGTGTGAGTGCAAGCCTGTTCTACCCAGCCCTGTCAGACCGACAAGACCAACCTCTTGTGTTCCCATTATCTCCTCTGCTGTCACTTACGAGACAGGCGGCTGAAGTCTGCAGTCTCCGCGCTGAACATGTCGGTGACACCGAGACGCTCCAAAGGAGACTTTAGATCCACCTCACTCTGCAAGGAGAACCTGGGGACAAGGTTACACGTTATTACACGAGGACATGTCATGGCACAGGGACACAATACAACATTGGGACAGATATGACACGGGGACATGTAACTATACAGGGACACTGACACATCATGATAAAAGGGCACTTTATTACACAGGGACACCCATAGCTCTGTGTCACTGTGTCACCCTACGGGGGGAGGGACGAGCTCATAGCTTCCTTCTGTCTGTGTCACTGTGTCACCCTGCGGGGGGAGGGACAGACTCATAGCTCCCTTCTGTCTGTGTCACCCTGCGGGGGGAGGGACAGACTCATAGCTCCCTTCTGTCTGTGTCACTGTGTCACCCTGCGGGGGGAGGGACAGTCTCATAGCTCCCTTCTGTCTGTGTCACTGTGTCACCCTGTGGGGGGAGGGACAGACTCATAGCTCCCTTCTGTCTGTGTCACTGTGTCACCCTGCGGGGGGAGGGACAGACTCAGCTCCCTTCTGTCTGTGTCACTGTGTCACCCTGCGGGGGAGGGACAGACTCATAGCTCCCTTCTGTCTGTGTCACTGTGTCACCCTGCGGGGGAGGGACAGGCTCATAGCTCCCTTCTGTCTGTGTCACTGTGTCACCCTGCGGGGGGAGGGACAGACTCATAGCTCCCTTCTGTCTGTGTCACTGTGTCACCCAGCGGGGGGAGGGACAGGCTCATAGTTCCCTTCTGTCTGTGTCACTGTGTCAGCCTGCGGGGGGAGGGACAGGCTCATAGCTCCCTTCTGTCTGTGTCACTGTGTCACCCTGCGGGGGGAGGGACAGTCTCATAGCTCCCTTCTGTCTGTGTCACTGTGTCACCCTGCGGGGGGAGGGACAGGCTCATAGCTCCCTTCTGTCTGTGTCACTGTGTCACCCTGCGGGGGGAGGGACAGGCTCATAGCTCCCTTCTGTCTGTGTCACTGTGTCACCCTGCGGGGGGAGGGACAGGCTCATAGCTCCCTTCTGTCTGTGTCACTGTGTCACCCTGCGGGGGGAGGGACAGGCTCATAGCTCCCTTCTGTCTGTGTCACTGTGTCACCCTGCGGGGGGAGGGACAGGCTCATAGCTCCCTTCTGTCTGTGTCACTGTGTCACCCTGCGGGGGGAGGGACAGACTCATAGCTCCCTTCTGTCTGTGTCACTGTGTCACCCTGCGGGGGGAGGGACAGACTCATAGCTCCCTTCTGTCTGTGTCACTGTGTCACCCTGCGGGGGAGGGACAGACTCATAGCTCCCTTCTGTCTGTGTCACTGTGTCACCCTGCGGGGGGAGGGACAGGCTCATAGCTCCCTTCTGTCTGTGTCACTGTGTCACCCTGCGGGGGGAGGGACAGACTCATAGCTCCCTTCTGTCTGTGTCACTGTGTCACCCTGCGGGGGGAGGGACAGACTCATAGCTCCCTTCTGTCTGTGTCACTGTGTCACCCTGCGGGGGGGGGACAGACTCATAGCTCCCTTCTGTCTGTGTCACTGTGTCACCCTGCGGGGGGAGAGACAGACTCATAGCTCCCTTCTGTCTGTGTCACTGTGTCACCCTGCGGGGGAGGGACAGACTCATAGCTCCCTTCTGTCTGTGTCACTGTGTCACCCCGCGGGGGGAGGGACAGACTCATAGCTCCCTTCTGTCTGTGTCACTGTGTCATGGAACAGACAGCGTATGGGAGCGGGACACACCATATGTGAAAAGATAAATCAAACAGTGTACAGTGCAACACTGTATGTAACGGAAATGCTGGATCAGCTTCAGAACCCTCCAATGGTTATACTCACATATGTGTGAGCTGACTAAGCATGTCACACAATAACCTCACAAACGCGCACTCACGTCGTGCAATAACAATAAGCACAGGATAATCAGCGCGGAGCGAGGACGACCTCCCCACTCCTCGTGTCAGGACCGCGCTGCTGGGCACGAACGTCGAGCGGCTGCTGCTCCTTGATGCGGCCGCTAGAAGCAGCAGGACTGCTCCGCGAGGCCCTATCATGAGGTGGCTCCGTCTCCTCTCAGATCCTACGCGTTTCGCAATCTAAAAATACCTTCGGATCCTACGCGTTTCGCAATCTAAAAATGGCTTCGGCAATTGCGAAACGCGTAGGATCTGAGAGGAGACGGAGCCACCTCCGGATAGGGCCTCGCGGAGCGGTCCTGCTGCTTCTAGCGGCCGCATCAAGGAGCAGCAGCCGCTCGACGTTCGTGTCCAGCAGCGCGGTCCTGACACAGTGAGAGAGGAGTGGGGAGGTCGTCCTCGCTCCGCGCTGATTATCCTGTGCTTGTTGTTATTGCACGACGTGAGTGCGCGTTTGTGAGGTTATTGTGTATTACATTTTCTGCATATACAGTCTGCGCCGCGGTGCGCTCTTGTCTTGTACCATAGGACACCGTGCAGCTCCCCTCATCCCAGAGGTCACTTGGTTCGCCCTGGATCCGTGTCACTGCACATCAAACGATTGCGTGTGACATGCCTAGTCAGCTCACACATATGTGAGTATAACCATTGGAGGGTTCTGAAGCTGATCCAGCATTTCCGTTACATACAGTGTTGCACTGTACACTGTTTGATTGATCTTTTCACATATGGTGTGTCCCGCTCCCATACGCTGTCTGTTCCATGTTCTCTAAGGAAAAAGAAGACTTTTCCCCACACGTAGTGCGAGTGGGACTACCTTTTTGTGATTATTTGGTGTCACTGTGGGTTTATGAGTGTCACTTTTGAGTCTGTTCCAAATTTTCTCGCTCGTGGTGTCATGTTCACGTTTCACCACTAGAGGTCATTTGTTCACGACTGGATTTTCCCTATCTCACTGTATCTCTGCCTTTCTGTTATAATCTCCACCTGTCGCGCCATTCCTGTGTTTGTGTTTGCATATCTGTGTCACTGTGTCACCCTGCGGGGGGAGGGACAGACTCATAGCTCCCTTCTGTCTGTGTCACGGTGTCACCCTGCGGGGGGAGGGACAGACTCATAGCTCCCTTCTGTCTGTGTCACTGTGTCACCCTGCGGGGGGAGGGACAGGCTCATATCTCCCTCCTGTCTGTGTCACTGTGTCACCCTGCGGGGGGAGGGACAGGCTCATAGCTCCCTTCTGTCTGTGTCACTGTGTCACCCTGTGGGGGGAGGGACAGACTCCTAGCTCCCTTCTGTCTGTGTCACCCTGCGGGGGAGGGACAGGCTCATAGCTCCCTTCTGTCTGTGTCACTGTGTCACCCTGCGGGGGGAGGGACAGACTCATAGCTCCCTTCTGTCTGTATCACTGTGTCACCCTGCGGGGGGAGGGACAGGCTCATAGCTCCCTTCTGTCTGTGTCACTGTGTCACCCTGCGGGGGGAGGGACAGGCTCATAGCTCCCTTCTGTCTGTGTCACTGTGTCACTCTGCGGGGGGAGGGACAGTCTCATAGCTCCCTTCTGTCTGTGTCACTGTGTCACCCTGCGGGGGGAGGGACAGGCTCATAGCTCCCTTCTGTCTGTGTCACCCTGCGGGGGGAGGGACAGGCTCATAGCTCCCTTCTGTCTGTGTCACTGTGTCACCCTGCGGGGGGAGGGACAGGCTCATAGCTCCCTTCTGTCTGTGTCACTGTGTCACCCTGCGGGGGGAGGGACAGTCTCATAGCTCCCTTCTGTCTGTGTTACTGTGTCACTCTGCGGGGGGAGGGACAGTCTCATAGCTCCCTTCTGTCTGTGTCACTGTGTCACCCTGCGGGGGAGGGACAGACTCATAGCTCCCTTCTGTCTGTGTCACCCTGCGGGGGGTGGGACAGGCTCATAGCTCCCTTCTGTCTGTGTCACTGTGTCACCCTGCGGGGGGAGGGACAGGCTCATAGCTCCCTTCTGTCTGTGTCACTGTGTCACCCTGCGGGGGAGGGACAGATTCATAACTCCCTTCTGTCTGTGTCACTGTGTCACCCTGCGGGGGGAGGGACAGTCTCATAGCTCCCTTCTGTCTGTGTCACCGCGTCACTTTCCGGAGGGAAGAACAGTTCTTACTTGGGCAGAACGAGGAGGCGGGTCGCTCGCACCATGCTCGCTTTCCATTGGCTAATGAGTTTGGGCGTCAGGATGTCGGTGATCACA
This sequence comes from Ascaphus truei, assembly GCF_040206685.1. Taxonomy (NCBI): domain Eukaryota; kingdom Metazoa; phylum Chordata; class Amphibia; order Anura; family Ascaphidae; genus Ascaphus; species Ascaphus truei. The sequence continues at coordinate 350,797 of NW_027456082.1, read as the reverse complement.
GACAGGGGGACACCCTTCTCATAGGGGGCAGCGATCAGCATGCTAAGTTCTGTCCCCTCGTACGGCAGCTCGATGACATCATAGAACTCTCCGTCCTTGGTTGTGAACTCACCTGCAGGGGGAAGTCACCATGAGTATTATAAGTGTGTTACTCTAGCTTACAGGCACCAGTAAGCAGCACATTGCAATTCACAAGTTACATATATCAATGCAGTGTCTGTCTCTGTGTGTGTGTGTCTGTCTGTGTCTTTGTGTGTGTGTGTCTTTGTGTGTGTGTGTCTTTGTGTCTTTGTGTGTGTGTGTGTGTGTGTGTGTATCTGTGTGTGTGTGTCTCTGTATCTGTGTGTTTGCATCTCTGTGTGTCTGTGTCTCTGTGTGTCTGTGTCTCTGTGTGTCTCTGTCTGTGTCTCTGTCTGTGTGTCTGTGTGTCTGCATCTCTGTGTGTCTGTGTGTCTGTGTCTCTGTCTGTGTGTCTGCATCTCTGTGTGTCTGTGTCTCTGTCTGTGTGTCTGCATCTCTGTGTGTCTATGTCTCTGTGTGTCTGTGTCTCTCTGTGTCTGTGTCTATGTGTCTGTGTGTTTGCATCTCTGTGTGTCTGTGTGTCTCTGTCTCTGTGTCTCTGTGTGTCTCTGTGTCTGTGTCTCTGTGTCTCTGTCTGTGTGTCTGTGTCTCTGTCTCTGTGTCTCTGTCTGTGTGTCTGTGTCTCTGTGTGTCTCTGTGTCTGTGTCTCTGTGTCTCTGTCTGTGTGTCTGTGTCTGTGTCTCTGTGTCTCTGTGTCTGTGTCTCTGTCTGTGTGTCTGTGTCTGTGTCTCTGTCTGTGTGTCTGAGTCTGTGTCTCTGTGTGTCTCTGTGTCTGTGTCTCTGTGTCTCTGTCTGTGTGTCTGTGTCTCTGTGTCTCTGTCTGTGTGTCTGTGTCTCTGTCTGTGTGTCTGTGTGTCTGTGGTTTCCATGCTGTTTTCAGTATTTTTAATGTATATTTACCCCTCAGTGGGGTAGGTATGCTTCCATAGTGTCTCCTGTACTGCTTGCTTGGTATTTATTTACCCCTTAGTGGGATAGTTATATATTTCCATGTTATCTCCTGTAACATGTGGTAGATATTTGCCCCACAACGGGGTATTTGGATAGGACACTCACTATAGTTGTACCGCCCGGTATTTGCCATCATGGCGACTTGCACCCGAGACCCATCAGATCGGTAGAATGGCCGATCACGAGTCGCTTTCTCCGGGAACGGGAGGAGCCAGCGACCCCCGAAATGCACAGCGCTGAGCAGGACGAGGCGGGTGAGAGGGGGGAGGGAGGTGCTCCCCAACAAATCCTGGATCATCCCTGAGAGAGGAGAGGAGTGTCAGAGCAGGGAGAGAAGAGGACGGCCAGAGGAGGGAGAGAAATGTCAGAGCAGGGAGAGAAAAGGAAGGGGGAGAGAAGAGAGGAGGGATAGAAGAGGATGAGAGGAGGGAGAGGAGTGTCAGAACGGAGAGAAAAGGAGGTAGAGGAGAAGAGGAGGGTCAGAGGGGGGAGGGAGGAGAGTCAGAGCAGCCCCCAAGGAAATCCCAGATCACCTGGCATGGAAAGGGTTAACCATCTGATCTCGTCTCTCTTGGCCTCTCTTCCTCCCTCTCCTCTGGTGGCTTTTTCTCCTTCTTTTGACCTCTCTGACCTACCCATGGGCTTCTCCCCAGCTTTGCTTTGCCCTGTATCCTTACCCCCATCCCCCGGACCTTTACCCATCATTGACATGTCCACTTCCTCCCCTCTTCCCTTTCCGACCTTCCCCTGACATTTCACCCCAGTGGACCTCTTGTGCCCTTTGACCTCCCAAGCGCCCTGAACTTTTCATGACCTTTTAACCTTCAGTGTGCCTCTTATCTGCCTGACCTTCCCCCAGCCAATGGCCTCTCCCCGTCCCACCCCAAGACCTTTCACCCATGCCCTCACCTTGGGTGTGGTTCTCTACCCAATGGTTCAGGATGTCCCTGGCCTGTGACTGGTCTGTGAAGTTGACTTGGGTTACATGGCGCTGGAAGGTGGTGTGGAATCTCCGCAGGAAGCCGGGGGTCAGAGGAAGGTCGCGCTGCACAAAGAGACCGTCCGCAATGTGCACCGACCCCGGGTCATCCGTGAGGACCTCGCTGGAACCCGGGGATCCGCATATTGTCTCTCTCAGCCTGCGGACAGAAGCAGTCACAGCCCGCTCTGCAAGACAGAGGGGGGAGTTAGGGGGAGATACATATACACCCCAACACTGATACCTGTATCTTTCACTCACACATCCCAATACATTACTACAACACCTAATACCCATAATGTTACCTCCCGATACCATCATTACTGCACACTCTCACATCCCAATACATTACTACTACACCTAATACCCGTAATGTTACCTCCCGATACCATCATTACTGCCCACTCACACATCCCAATACATTACTACTACTGCACCTAATACCCGTAATGTTACCTCCGATACCATCATTACTGCACACTCACACATCCCAATACATTACTACTACACCTAATACCCATAATATTACCTCCCGATACCATCATTACTGCACACTCACACATCCCAATACATTACTACTACACCTAATACCCGTAATGTTACCTCCCGATACCATCATTACTGCACACTCTCACATCCCAATACATTACTACTACTGCACCTAATACCCATAATGTTACCTCCCGATACCTTCATTACTGCACACTCACACATCCCAATACATTACTACTACACCTAATACCCATAATGTTACCTCCCGATACCATCATTACTGCACACTCACACATCCCAATACATTACTACTGCACCTAATACCCATAATGTTACCTCCGATACCATCATTACTGCACACTCACACATCCCAATACATTACTACTACTGCACCTAATACCCATAATGTTACCTCCCGATACCTTCATTACTGCACACTCACACATCCCAATACATTACTACTACACCTAATACCCATAATGTTACCTCCCGATACCATCATTACTGCCAACTCACACATCCCAATACATTACTACTACACCTAATACCCGTAATGTTACCTCCCGATACATCATTACTGCACAATCACACATCCCAATACATTATTACTGCACCTTATACCCGTAACATTACCTCCTTATACCATCGCAAGCTGTAATTGTGTCTTTCACTAACAAATCACCATCTGTTACTAATTCAGGTAATACCTATAATACCTCACTGATACCAACATAGCCCTTCCTAATACCACCAAATACCCCAGTACGTCTAATCAATAATTCTAAACATCCAAGAATTCCTCACTCATACTCTAGTATCTGATTCAGTACACACGTTTATATACCAAAACAATGCACTAATACCCCAGTAACTATTTCTGCAGCCCCCTTACACCCCCTTCATACAGTATGTAATTACTAGCCACTTATACCATAGTACCTAATACTAATGGTCCAATACACTCCTTCCAAACAAGACAAGTATCTGTGGTATTCATACGTCCCATGTCATCCTGAATACTTGCTAATACTCAAATACCCATCACTAGTACTCCTGTTTAGTTGATGCCCCCGTTCTGTATCTGCTCGCTCTCACCTTTGGGTCCATACTGCAGGGATCTGTGGATCTGATCCAGCGTTGCCCCCGCCGCCCCGGCCTGGAGTATGTTTAGAGCAGAGGTCGCCCCATAGGGCGAGAAGCCCAGGTTCCTCTCCCCGTGATCCCGCAGAACCTCACGGAACAGGCGTACCCCCAAATCAGCGCCCCGGCGCGCCATGCGGACCAGCGGAGGGGGACCAGCGGCTACCGAGGTCAGGGAGAGGAGGGTGACCACTATCAGCCTGGGGAGGAGAGAGGTGAGGAGGAGGAGGGTCAGCGAGATCAAATTGTAGGAGAGGAGTCCGCATGATGAAAGTATTGGGGAAGAGAGGGTCAGCATGAAGGTATGGGGGGAGAGAGGAGAGGGGTCAGTATGATGAAGGTATGGAGGAGAGGAGAGGGTCAGCAGGATGAAGGTATGGGGGAAGAGGAGAGGGTCAGCATGATGAAAGTATTGGGGAGAGAGGAGAGGGGTCAGTATGATGAAGGTATGGGGGAAGAGGAGAGGGTCAACAGGATGAAGGTATGGGGGAAGAGGAGAGGGTCAGCAGGATGAAAGTATGGGGAGAGAGAGGAGAGGGGTCAGTATGATGAAAGTATTGGGGGAGAGAGGAGAGGGGTCAGTATGATGAAAGTATTGGGGGAGAGAGGAGAGGGTCAGCAGGATGAAAGTATGGGGAGAGAGAGGAGAGGGGTCAGTATGATGAAAGTATTGGGGGAGAGAGGAGAGGGTCAGCAGGATGAAAGTATGGGGAGAGAGAGGAGAGGGGTCAGTATGATGAAAGTATTGGGGGAGAGAGGAGAGGGTCAGCAGGATGAAAGTATGGGGGAGAGGAGAGGGGTCAGTATGATGAAAGTATTGGGGGAGAGAGGAGAGGGGTCAGTATGATGAAGGTATGGGGGAGAGGAGATGGTCAGCAGGATGAAGGTATGGGGGAAGAGGAGAGGGTCAGCATGATGAAAGTATTGGGGAGAGAGGAGAGGGGTCAGTATGATGAAGGTATGGGGGAAGAGGAGAGGGTCAGCAGGATGAAGGTATGGGGGAAGAGGAGAGGGTCAGCATGATGAAAGTATGGGGAGAGAGGAGAGGGGTCAGTATGATGAAAGTATTGGGGGAGAGAGGAGAGGGGTCAGTATGATGAAAGTATTGGGGGAGAGAGGAGAGGGTCAGCAGGATGAAAGTATGGGGAGAGAGAGGAGAGGGGTCAGTATGATGAAAGTATTGGGGGAGAGAGGAGAGGGTCAGCAGGATGAAAGTATGGGGGAGAGGAGAGGGGTCAGTATGATGAAAGTATTGGGGGAGAGAGGAGAGGGTCAGCAGGATGAAAGTATGGGGGAGAGGAGAGGGGTCAGTATGATGAAAGTATTGGGGGAGAGAGGAGAGGGTCAGCAGGATGAAAGTTTGGGGGGTGGGGTCAGTATGATGAAAGTATTGGGGGAGAGAGGAGATGGTCAGCAGGATGAAGGTATGGGGGAAGAGGAGACGGTCAGCATGATGAAAGTATGGGGGGAGAGAGGAGAGGGTCAGCAGGATGAAGGTATGGGGGAGAGGAGAGGGTCAGCAGGATGAAGGTATGGGGGAGAGGAGAGGGGTCAGTATGATGAAAGTATTGGGGGAGAGAGGAGAGGGGTCAGTATGATGAAAGTATTGGGGGAGAGAGGAGAGGGGTCAGTATGATGAAGGTATGGGGGAAGAGGAGAGGGTCAGCATGATGAAGGTATGGGGGAAGAGGAGAGGGTTAGCAGGATTACAGTATGGGGGAGAGGGGTCAGCGTGATGAAAATTTTGGGGGGTGGAGAGGTCAGGAGTGGAGAGGTCAACGTGATTAAAGTGTTGGGGGAGAGGAGAGGGTCAGCAGGATGAACGTATTGGGGGGAGAGGAGAGGGTCAGTGTGATGAAAGTATTGGGGGGAGAGAGGTCAGCGTGATGAAAATATGGGGGGAGAAAGTGAGAGGCAGAAAACATGACTTAGTCAGGTTGCTGAGGTCCTTGGCCGCAGAGCTGACACTCGTACAACATCCCTCCAGACTACGGGCGCACTCACCTCATCTTATCCATCATCCGCTCCAGGCTCTGACACTCCAGATGTTGTGTGGACGCTGGACTCTCAGGCTCTGACACTCCAGATGTTGTGTGGACGCTGGACTCTCAGGCTCTTGACACTCCAGATGTTGTGTGGACGCTGGACTCTCAGGCTCGGACACTCCAGATGTTGTGTGGACGCTGGACTCTCAGGCTCTGACACTCCAGATGTTGTGTGGACGCTGGACTCTCAGGCTCTTGACACTCCAGATGTTGTGTGGACGCTGGACTCTCAGGCTCTTGACACTCCAGCTGTTTATACCAGAGGCTCTGAGGCTCCCAGCTGTTGTGTGACTGAGCAGTGCCGGCTCTGACTTTATACCCACTCCCCTCCTGACGCTCCTCCCCGGGTGTTTCCCAACACGTGAGGAAACCCTCAGCTCTGCCTGGAATTCCAGATGTGAATAATACCACCGCCCCCCTCCCGTGTCTCGCCCTGTCAGAGCACGGCTGAACTGTTCTAATGTGTGCTGATATATATATTTATTTATAAAAACGTGTTACCAGGAAGTAATACAGTGAGAGTTACCGCTCGTTTTCATGTGTGTCCTGGGCACAGAGTTATGGTAACAGATTCATGGTTACAAATACATAGTTACATTATGTGAGCAGGGTTAAACATTATATACAAGACATTACATGCACAGTTAGGGATAATATATGTTATAGGCGTATGTAACAGTTACAGGTAATATATATTATAGGCGTATGTAACAGTTACAGATAATATACATTATAGGCGTATGTAACAGTTACAGATAATATACGTTATAGGCGTATGTAACAGTTACAGATAATATACATTATAGGCGTATGTAACAGTTACAGATAATATACGTTATAGGCGTATGTAACAGTTACAGATAATATACGTTATAGGCGTATGTAACAGTTACAGATAATATATATTATAGGCGTATGTAACAGTTACAGATAATATATATTATAGGCGTATGTAACAGTTACAGATAATATATATTATAGGCGTATGTAACAGTTACAGGTCATATATATTATAGACGTATGTAACAGTTACAGATAATATATATTATAGGCGTATGTAACAGTTACAGATAATATATATTATAGGCGTATGTAACAGTTACAGATAATATATATTATAGGCGTATGTAACAGTTACAGGTAATATATATTATAGGCGTATGTAAAAGTTACAGATAATATATATTATAGGCGTATGTAACAGTTACAGATAATATATATTATAGGCGTATGTAACAGTTACAGATAATATATATTATAGGCGTATGTAACAGTTACAGATAATATATATTATAGGCGTATGTAACAGTTACAGGTAATATATATTATAGGCGTATGTAACAGTTACAGATAATATATATTATAGGCGTATGTAACAGTTACAGATAATATATATTATAGGCGTATGTAACAGTTACAGGTAATATATATTATAGGCGTATGTAACAGTTACAGATAATATATATTATAGTCCCATGTAACAGTTACAGATAATATATATTATAGGTGTATGTAACAGTTACAGATAATATATATTATAGGCATATGTAACAGTTACAGATAATATATATTATAGGCGTATGTAACAGTTACAGATAATATATATTATAGGCGTATGTAACAGTTACAGATAATATATGTTATAGGCGTATGTAAGTTACAGATAATATATATTATAGGCATGTGTAACAGTTTCAGATAATATATATTATAGGCGTATGTAACAGTTACAGATAATATATATTATAGGCGTATGTAACAGTTACAGATAATATATGTTATAGGCGTATCTAACAGTTACAGATAATATATATTATAGGCGTATATAACAGCTACAGATAATATATATTATAGGCGTATGTAACAGTTACAGATAATATATATTATAGGCGTGTGTAACAGTTACAGATAATATATATTATAGGCGTATGTAACAGTTACAGATAATATATATTATAGGCGTGTGTAACAGTTACAGATAATATATATTATAGGCCCATGTAACGGTTACAGATAATATATATTATAGGCGTATGTAACAGTTACAGATAATATATATTATAGGCGTATGTAACTGTTACAGACCAGATTACAATGTGAGACAGCTTTAGTTATGAAAGAACTTAGACTGGTGGTGGCTGTGAGAGTCTCCGGTAGACTGTCCCAGTTTTGGGGTGCACGGTAAGAGAAGGAGGAGCGGCCGGATACTTTGCTGAACCTTGGGACCATGAACAGTCTTTTGGCGTCAGATCTCAGATAAGTGCTGGGTGTGGTAGGGGCGAGGAGCTTGTTCAGGTGTTCAGATATCTGTCTATATATATATAATAGAAGGGATATATTGGGATGGAATACTGCTATTTAAGTTTAATATAGGGGAGGAATCCTGCTATTTAAGTTTAATATAGGGGAGGATATATTGGGATGGGATCCTGCTATTTAAGTTTAATATAGGGGATATATTGGAATGGATCCTGCTATATGAGTTTAATATATGAGTTTAATATAGGGGAGGATATATTGGGATGGGATCCTGCTATTTAAGTTTAATATAGGGGATATATTGGGATGGATCCTGCTATATGAGTTTAATATAGGGGATATATTGGGATGGATCCTGCTATATGAGTTTAATATAGGGGATATATTGGAATGGAGTGGGCCACCCCGGGTTTAAATAAACCTTTTTGTGGGATCTGGAAGTGTCCTGTGCTGGTTCCTATGTCCCTGTTGGGAATTAGTAGGACATTTATATTCGCTCTGCACGGACTGGCGTTCTCCAGCCATTTCATCTTGTTGGTCTGGACTGTGCAGAACCCCCCCCCCCCCCCCCTGTGCTACTATTGTCCTCATACATATTGGGATATTTGCCATGACATATTGGGATATTAGTCATGACATATTGGGATAATTGTCATGACGTATTGGTATATTCATCCTGACATATTGGGATATTCGTCATGACATATTGGGATATTCGTCATGACATATTGGGATATTCGTCATTACATATTGGGATATTTGCCATGACATATTGGGATATTCGTTATGACATATTGGGATTTTCACCATTACAGATTGGGATATTTGCATCATGACATATTGGGATAATCGTCATTACATGGTGGAATATTTGTCATGACATATTGGGATATTCACAATTACCTATTTGGATATTGCTTATTACAGATTGGGATATTCATGTCATGATATATTGGGATAATCGTCATGACATATTGGGATATTTGTCATGGCATTGGGATATTCGTCATGACATATTGGGATATTTGTCATGACATATTGGGATATTTGTCATGACATATTGGGATTTGTGTCATGACATTTTGGGATATTCCTCATTACAGATTGGGATATTCGCTTCGAGATATTGGGATATTTGTCATGACATATTGTGATATTCCTCATTACATATCGGGATATTCCTCATTATACATTGGGATATATCTCATGACATATTGGGATATCCCCCTCAGTTTAATCCGCATGGAACGACCCTGTGTATAGGAAGCTGACTCGGGTTGGGGGGGGGGGGAGAGGAGCGGGACGTTTGGGGAATGTTGGAAGCTTGCTTACCACATTCTCAGAGTCGTGGGGGGGGGGGGATCATGACGGGATTTGATTGGGAAGGAGGGGGGTGTTGGAATTGAGTCACTGCCTGTCACATGCAGACACCCCCCCCCCCCCTCCCGTTAAGGTGACAGGGTCTGTGGGGGTATGTCCCTGAGTCACAGATTTGCCAGAATTCTGAATCAGCCACAATATGCACACTGACTGCAGCACGTCCCCCCAGCCCCGGCGTCTGTCACTGTCACTGACCTGTCTACTCTCTCTGCTCTGTCTCTCCCTGCTGTTATTTCCCATCCTCTCTCCTCCTCTCTCTGTCCTCCATCTCTCTCCCTCCCTCCCTCCCTCTCTCCCTCCATCTCTCTCCCTCCATCTCCCCCTCTCTCTCCCCCCTCTCTCTCTCCCCCTCTCCCTCTATCTCCCATTTTCACACACATATGGGATATTCTGTGTGGGTTTCTGTTTGTATCGTCATCAAAACACAGTTTAAAAATAGCCTCTTTATCTCCCCCCCCAGCGCCTGTCAGAACTGGAACATGCTGGGATCAAAGACCAAAATAAAGGAGATTTGGAAAATCTGAGGCAAATTATGACATTTTAATGAAATGACTCTTAGCTCAGAAAGTGGCACTATTTATATCCATGGTATCTAAAAATAATTCTGCCTGTGTCATGCTGCGGGGTTAGGGACAGGCTCATAGCTCCCTTCTGTCTGTGTCACTGTCACCCTGCGGGGGGAGGGACAGACTCATAGCTCCCTTCTGTCTGTGTCACTGTGTCACCCTGCGGGGGGAGGGACAGACTCATAGCTCCCTTCTGTCTGTGTCACTGTGTCACCCTGCGGGGGGAGGGACAGACTCATAGCTCCCTTCTGTCTGTGTCACTGTGTCACCCTGTGGGGGGAGGGACAGTCTCATAGCTCCCTTCTGTCTGTGTCACTGTGTCACCCTGCGGGGGGAGGGACAGACTCATAGCTCCCTTCTGTCTGTGTCACTGTGTCACCCTGCGGGGGGAGGGACAGTCTCATATCTCCCTTCTGTCTGTGTCACTGTGTCACCCTGCGGGGGGAGGGACAGGCTCATAGCTCCCTTCTATCTGTGTCACTGTCACCCTGCGGGGGGAGGGACAGACTCATAGCTCCCTTCTGTCTGTGTCACTGTGTCACCCTGTGGGGGGAGGGACAGTCTCATAGCTCCCTTCTGTCTGTGTCACTGTGTCACCCTGCGGGGGGAGGGACAGTCTCATAGCTCCCTTCTGTCTGTGTTATCCAGTGTTAAAATAATCCCCTTTTTATCTCTCTGTGTGTCACTGTCCCCCCCCCTGAATTAACATGGTCCCCTCTCTCTCTGTGTGTCACTGTGTCCCCCTCGTGATAACATGGTCCCATCTCTGTGTGTCACTGTGTCCCCCCTGTGATAAGATGCCCTCTCCCTCTCTGTCACTTGATGGTCCCCTATGGCTGTCACTGTGTCCACCTGTGATAAGATGCCCTCTCCCTCTCTGTCACTTGATGGTCCCCTATGGCTGTCACTGTGTGCCCCTGTGATAAGATACCCTCTCTCGGTCACCTGATGGTCCCCTATGCCTGTGACGGTCCCCTCCCTTCTCTCAGGCGCTCTGCGTATAGTACAGTTACACCACCCTCTGCCTCACGCACAGACGAGTCACAGATTGTAACCCTGCTGATAAGCTTCCCCAGCACTGGGTGATCAGTCTGTGACCCTTGGTGGAATGTGATAAGCTCGCCGGGGTTAGCGTGGGGTCAGGATATCCGGTGGGACAACCTCACAGCCACGTCAGGCCCGGAGAGACCTTCTCAGCCCGTTATTTAGGGGAAATGGAAAGTGGGAAATAACCCTAATTTCTCTGACTCCCGGACCTCACGTCAAATCCATGACTTATCTTTCTATGTCTCAACTTGTAGGGTCAGCGGAGATTCGGGCAGAGAGAGGGGCCACCTAAGCAACCCACTCTCCTACATGTAGGAGCTCTCTCTGTGTGTGTCTGTCCCTCCCTCTCTCAGAGAGTGACTGTCTCTCGTCTGCCCTCTCCATCCAACTCTTATTCTCTACCTATCTGATTCCCTCTCTCCATCACTCTCCCTCCCTCTATCTCCATCACTCTCCCTCCCTCTATCTCCATCACTCTCCCTCCCTCTATCTCCATCACTCTCCCTCCATCACTCTTCTTTTCCCCTCCTCTCTCCCTCCATCACTCTTCTTTTCCCCTCCTCTCTCCCCCCATACTCTTCTCTTCCCCCCCCATACTCTTCTCTTCCCCCCCATACTCTTCTCTTCCCCCCCATACTCTTCTCTTCCCCCCCATACTCTTCTCTTCCCCCCCATACTCTTCTCTTCCCCCCTCTCCAGCATATGCATCTCTCTCTCTCTCTCTCTCTCTCTCTCTCTCTCTCTCTCTCTCTCTCTCTCTCTCTCTCTCTCTCTCTCTCCCTCCCTCCCTCCCTCCCTCACTCCTTCCCTCCCTCCCTCCATCTCTCTCTCTCCATCTCTCTCCCTATCATAGTCTTCTCCCCCCCCTCTCTCTCTCTGCCCCTCCCTTCTGTTCTCTCCCTCTGGCTCTCTCCCCCTCACTATGCTGGGGTCTCTGTGGTAGGAAGCCAAGAAAGGAAAGTTTTGACAGTGAAGTAAGAAACTGAGGCCTTCAGGAAAGAGATAACATGTGTAACCAGTAACCCTTTAAACTGTCCCCCAATGTGTAACCAGGAACCCTATTAACCCTCCTCCCGTGTCTGTAACCAGTAACCCCTTAACCTCTCCCTAAGTATGTAACCAGTGACCGCTTAACCCCTCCCCCAGTCTATAACCAGTAACCCCTCCCAGTTTGTAACCAGTAACTCCTTATCCTCTCTCCCAGTGTGTACCCAGTAACCCCTTAACCTCCCCCCAGTCTGTACCCAGTAACCCCTTAACATCTCCCCTAGTCTGCAACCAGTAATTCTTTAACCTCTCCCCAGTCAGTAACCAGTAACCCCTTAACATCTCCCCAGTCTGTAACCAGTAACCCCATAACCTCTCCCCCAGTCTGTAACCAGTAACCCCATAACCTCTCCCCCAGTCTGTAACCAGTAACCCCTTAACCTCTCCCCCAGTCTGTAACCAGTAACCCCTTAACCTCTCCCAGTCTGTAACCAGTAACCCCTTAACCTCTCCCCAGTCTGTAACCAGTAACCCCTTAACCTCTCCCAGTCTGTAACCAGTAACCCCTTAACCTCTCCCAGTCTGTAACCAGTAACCCCTTAACCTCTCCCCCAGTCTGTACCCAGTAACCCCTTAACCTCTCCCAAGTCTGTAACCAGTAACCCCTTAACCTCTCTCCCAGTCTGTAACCAGTAACCCCTTAACCTCTCTCCCAGTCTGTAACCAGTAACCCCTTGACCTCTCCCCCAGTCTGTAACAGGTAACCCCTTAACCTCTCCCAGTCTGTAACCAGTAACCCCTTAACCTCTCCCCAGTCGCTAACCAGTAACCCCTTAACCTCCCCCAGTCTGTACCCAGTAACCCCTTAACCTCTCCCAAGTCTGTAACCAGTAACCCATTAACCTCTCTCCCAGTCTGTAACCAGTAACCCCTTAACCTATCTCCCAGTCTGTAACCAGTAACCCCTTAACCTCTCCCCCAGTCTGTACCCAGTAACCCCTTAACCTCTCCCAGTCTGTAACCAGTAACCCCTTAACCTCTCCCCAGTCTATAACCAGTAACCCCTTAACCTCTCTCCCAGTCTGTACCCAGTAACCCCTTAACCTCTCCCCCAGTCTGTACCCAGTAACCCCCCTCCCATGTCTGTAAGCAACACCCTCCCCTGTGAGTATATACCCCTGTCTGTAAGCAGCACCCTCCCCCCTGTGAGTATATACCCCTGTCTGTAAGCAGCACCCTCCCCCCCTGTGAGTATATACCCCTGCGGATGGGGCGGGATTGGATGGGGAATTTGGGTCGCTGCTTTAACCTGTCGGGGATTCATTTTGACAAATTCATAACATTCCCCCTGAGGTAAAACTGTCTCATGTAACAATAATAATAATACAAATCACTGTGTATACAGCGCAGGCGGCTGTAACACTATACACAGGGCCATTAATAAGAAGAATATCATTATTACTGAAAATTATATCTCTCCTTTCTTTCTCCCCCCTCTCCTCCTTTCTCCCCTCTCCCTCTCTTTCCTTCTCCCCCACTCTTCTCCCCCCTTCCTTCCTCCCCCTCTCTACCCCTCTCTCCTCTCCTCCCTTATCCCCCTTTCCTCTCCTCCCCCCCCCACTCCTCTCCATCTCTCTCTCCTTCCCCCTTTCCTCACCTCCACCCTCACTCCTTCTCCTCTCCCTCCTCTTCCTCCTCTCTCTCCCTCTGTCTCTCCCCTGGTGACACCGCCCTTGTTCACTTTGCTAGGTGAGTCTCCCTTGTGTCTGCCTTCTTATCTTCAACGCCCACTGCTAACAGTCACCCAGCTGAAATACTCACCACCACTCTATCAGCCAGCGCCTTCCCCTCCCTGCTCATACACAAACAACCTTTTCACACTTATTATCCCAATGTATTCCCATGAGGCAGCGTCTGTCTGGGACTACAGACACTATATTTATAGCAACTGCTCACAACACGCAAAAGGGTTAGGAGAGTAGTGTAACTGTCTGAAAATGGCAATAATCACAAACAATGCAATATACAGCCATAAAGGTTCTTATTCTATCAAGTGCAATGGGGCAATAGGAGGAGTTATAGGGAGGGGATATATGGGGCAATAGGAGTTATAGGGAGGGGATATATGGGGCAATAGGAGGAGTTATAGGGAGGGGATATATGGGGCAATAGGAGGAGTTATAGGGGGGGGTATATGGGGCAATAGGAGGAGTTATAGGGAGCAATAAGAGGAGTTATAGGGAGGGGTTATATGGGGCAATAGGAAGAATTATAGGGAGGGGTTATATGGAGTAATAGAAGGAGTTATAGGGAGGGGCTATACAGCTCTTGCTGAATCCGAATTTTCTATTCAAACATCCCAACATTTACGCTCAAACCTTCTTGCATTGCAACGCACATAAGACCCACTCCTGTCGTATATCAACTACATGGACTGACATTTTTTGTGACTGGGAAAGAGCCCTCTAAAAAGACGTTTTAAACCTGGCTAAATATATGAGAGTCGACAGAGAGAGACCTCTCTCAGTCTGAAGAAGATGCAGTGAAGAAGGTTGTGTGCTACCTGGGAGGTTATCAAGGGTACAATAAAAAAACGTACAGCTCAACCCCCTTATAACGCTGTGCTTGGGGGTCCAAAGAATCACATGGCGCTATAAGCGGATCGCGTTAAAAATAATGTACAACTGTATGCATTGTACAATAAAGTATTTAAGACACCAATAACCGTGTTGTAAAGTATTCATAAATATGAAAATTGGGAGCCACGCTTACATCGCGCTATAAGCGAATCCGCGTTGTAACGGATCGCGCTATAGCGGGGTTGAGCTGTACAAGGTTGTACTAGAAAGGAAATCCCAGCTCCAATGTAGTAATGATAATTGTCACGTACACCCAACCCCCCCCCCCACCCGGAAACCCCAAATATTGTATTTTTAAACCTAACTGATTGCACCATTAACCCCCGAGACACCCGGTGGATTAAAATACATAATATCTCATGATATTATCATGACAGTAATACTAATAATAATAACGTCTTCAAACTTTAATCAGCACATTTAAAATAAAGGCGAAGTGCAGAACAAACATAATATTCCACATATAATTAATACGAATAAAAAATGTGTACAGTCCTATACAAAGATACCAGGCAGTAAACAAATATCTAATTCACACTATAAATATGTACAAATGATTATATAAATACACGTACACACGCTAGTGTATAGGGGGCTGTGAGTATTGGTGTCAGTGTTGCCCGTCACGGGTCACTCCGGAAGCGTTTGGGACAGTAATACCCTGTTTACATGCTCAGGGAAGAGTTAAGTATATTAAAGGGATAGAGGAACGTATATTAAAGGGTTAGAGCAAGGGGGCGGGTTAGGAAAGGGTTACATTGATGAAAAGGAGGAGTTATAGGGAGGGGTTATATTGATAAATAGGAGGAGTTATTGGGAGCGGTTATATTGATAAATAGGAGGATTAATTGGGAGAGTTTATATTGATAAATAGGAGGAGTTATAGGGAGAGGTTATATTGATAAATAGGAGGAGTTATAGGGAGAGGTTATATTGATAAATAGGAGGAGGTATTGGGAGAGGTTATATTGATAAATAGGAGGAGTTATAGGGAGAGGTTATATTGATAAATAGGAGGAGTTATAGGGAGAGGTTATATTGATAAATAGGAGGAGTTATAGGGAGGGGTTATATTGATAAATAGGAGGAGTTATAGGGAGAGGTTATATTGATAAATAGGAGGAGTTATTGGGAGAGGTTATATTGATAAATAGGAGGAGTTATAGGGAGAGGTTATATTGATAAATAGGAGTTATAAGGAGACGTTATATTGATAAATAGGAGGAGTTATAGGGAGGGGTTATATTGATAAATAGGAGGAGTTATAGGGAGAGGTTATATTGATAAATAGGAGGAGTTATAAGGAGACGTTATATTGATAAATAGGAGGAGTTATAGGGAAGGGTTATATTGATAAATAGGAGGAGTTATAGGGAGAGGTTATATTGATAAATAGGAGGAGTTATAAGGTGACGTTATATTGATAAATAGGAGGAGTTATTGGGATCGGTTATATTGATAAATAGGAGGAGTTATAGGGAGCGGTTATATTGATTGATAAATAGGAGGAGTTATAGGGAGAGGTGATATTGATAAATATCATGGAACAAGAACTGCACTTCTGTTTCACCCCCCCCCCCCCCCCCCCCTTTCCTTGCAGCCCTGCTTGTCAGCTTCTTAGTGCCAGCTGTATGTGTTTGGCTCTGTACACAAACACAGGGCTTGTGTGATAAATACAGTGCCATTTCCTCTCTCCTAGCAGCTTGCTGTATTAGAGATGCAACATTATTGCTACATGTTGTAGCTCCCCCAGACACTCCTGTGAGTTGCCATAGCAGCCCCAGCCTTTCTCTCTAATGGGCTAGTCTGCTCTCTCCCCCTCTGCTTTGCCCACAGATGGTCTGTCCCCAGACTATCTTACTACCCAGCATACATTGGCACTTCCTTTCCACCACACCGCTGGACGAGTGAGTACCTTGCTGTAACCCCTGTAATGGTACTGCAGGATTATCTTTTCACCTCCCTTTACTACTAAGCACACACAGAGATATTTAGACCTACACCTCTACACAAGAGACTGTTTTTCCCCTGCTTTCTACAAATAAAGTAAGAAAAGAAACAGACCTTGTCGTGCTTGGAAAAGAGGGCCGAGTTGACACTATCTGAGCTAAGTCATCTTACACGTGACCCTCTGGCTTCCAGAATAGTGAAAAGATATCGTGTGCCTTACAGACACTTACAGGAGCTGCTACTCCAGACTCCATGATAAAACAGAGCAGTCTCTGCAGACAAAGGAAGCACCAAGTAGCTCAAACTGCACACAGCCTGCAGCCTTAACAGACAAGCAGTAGCCTACACTGCACAGCAGCTTTGCAACAAACAGTGCTTCTTACACAAAACCTAACTGCCTTTCTCTGTCTGAGTTCACCCTCTGCACAGCCCCATAGTGAGGAGCCACCATCTCACCTACCCCTGCGCACGTCCCCACGGCTAGCGCCATCAAGGGCCACGCTACCGGACACCCGCCAGGACACGGGTCAGGGCCACCGGACACCTGTGAGTACAGCTACCCCTACGCTGCACGCTGCAGGACACCGCTCGGCATCATCTGAGACAGACGCCCATCGCTGACAAGGTAAAAGACCGCACGCCACACGCACTGGCAAAAGGCCTATACACACCTACAGCATGGCAGAACTCAGAGCCTCATCAGAGATATCACGCAGGAGAGCGATCACTCAGACACAGAGACCGCTGCGCAACTGCAACAGGCGCAGGCAGAGGCAAGGCCCAAATGGACAGTCACACTGACACAAAAGGCCCGCGAAAAATACGAGACTGACATTGAAGCGCACCGCGCTAAATTAGAGTTGGCCTGGAACACTACCACACTTGGGATACGCAATGTCGCCGCCGCTTGTCAATTCTGTACAACAGCTCGAGCAGGCAATAACTCAATTAAAGATAGATCACTTATGCTACCAAGGGCTATCAGAGGCATACGTCACTTACCTGGCCAGGGCTAATACCGGCGAAAGCCTGCATGAAAGGGACTTACAGCATAACATTGACTTGACACGTGACAGCCGCGTGCGAACCTCTATCACGGAAGCCGAGAGTAAGAGGAAAGACCTTTTGCTGGAAACCGCATCGCAGCGCTCAAGCACATCCAGCCATTCTTCAAGGTCAGCAAGATCAGCGTGATCTAACGCGTCCAGCGCTAGCACAAGCGCTACCAAGGCACGAGCCTCCGCAGAGGCTGCACGTGCCAGGGCCGAATATGGTCGAAGAGAGGCAGCCGTAAGGGCAGAAAGGGCGCGCATAGAAGAGGAGGAGCAGAACGCCGCTGCTGCCAATGCCGCCACCGCTGCTACTGCCGCCGCTGCCAATGCCGCCGCCGATGCTACTGCCGCCGCCGCTAATGCTGCCGCCGCTACCGCCGCCACCGCTGCGCGCAGAAAGGCCGAATTAGACGCGGATCTAGAAGCTCTAAGCAAAGAAGAGGACGCCGCTGACGCCATGGCCCAAGCCGAAGTCCTAGAAGCAGCCGCGCAACAGGATGGCGGGGAGCAACCGTACAGACGGATTGCCTCAGAGGATCCAGTCCAACGCACTGAAGACTACGTAAGGAGCCTTTTCAGCGTAAACACCAGCGCGCCATCTCAACACGGGGGGAGTGACTCCACAGACACCAAAGACTTGCTAGGGCCACAAGGAGAAGACGCTGTTCCTTCAATGGTACATGCTGCCTGGGATAGCCACAGCCGCAACAGTGATCCACACGCCAGCGCGCACACGGATGCACTGCAACAGGCTCGCCATCCAGGTGCACCCACACGGGAAAACACAGCCCCTCACACCGGCCAGCAGCCATCACGCGTCCACGCCAAGGAAGAGGCGACCGCACGGACCCTCCCAGCAATTACCTCAGAACGGGACCAACACGCCGATGCCTCAGGCCTGACAGACATAGCCAAGTACATGATCCGGCGTGACCTGGTGCACGCAGGACTCATCAGCTTCGACGACCGCCCTGAGAACTACCGGACGTGGAAGTTCACGTTCAAAGATGCAATCAGCAGCTTGGACTTCTCAGCAAGGCAAGAGCTCAACCTGCTATTCAAGTTCCTGGGGAACGAATCCAGGAAGCACGCCAAGCGGCAAACGCGCATCAACCCCAAGTGGGTCTTGACCTAGTGTGGGAAAGGTTAGAAGAGACCTACGGCAGCCCCGAAGCGGTCGAGGATTCGCTCTTCAAAAGAATCGACAGCTTCCCCAGGATCACAACTTAAGACTACTCGAAGTTACGAGAGCTCGTGGACCTGCTGCAAGAAATGGAGTTCGCGAGGAAAGACCATTCCTTAATAGGTCTCAATGCCCTAGACTCAGCTCGTGGAGTGAGACCCATCCTGGAGAAGCTACCCTACAACCTCCAAGAAAAATGGATGTCACAAGGCTCCAAATACAAAAGGGAGAAGCAAGTCGCCTTCCCCCCATTCTCATTCTTCGTGAGCTTCGTCCGCGAAGCGGCAAGGACAAGGAACGATCCCAGCTTCATCTTAGGTGCGCAAACCACACACAGTGCAAGCAGCCTGAGGAATGAGAGACCCGTGGTGAGATACGGTAACACTCAAACACCCATCTCGGTCCACAGGACGGACGTGCCTCCCACGACCCAAACTACTCCCGATCAGTCGGTCGCCGGAGACAAGGAACCGAGGGACCCAAACAAGGAATGTCAAATACACAAGAAGCCACACCCACTTAACGAGTGCTTTGGGTTCAGGATGAGGTCACTAGAGGAACGCAAGAAGTTACTTGGAGAATTCAGAGTTTGCTTCAGGTGCTGCGGTTCCACAACTCACCTAGCCAGAGACTGAAAAGAAGAGATCAAATGCACAGTGTACGAAAGTGACAAGCACATGACATCGTTACACCCAGAGGCACTGACACTCCACCAACTCCACAACCCATCCTCCGTAGCGGAGCATGGCGGTGAGAAAGAAGAAGGAGAACCAACATCCGTCACATCTCAGCGCACCGAGGTTTGCGGAAAGGAAGGTGACAAAATGTCCTGCTCAAAAATATGCCTTGTCGCATTACACCCCCAGGGTCAACCTGAGAAGGCTATTCGGATGTACGCAATCCTCGATGACCAAAGCAACAGATCATTGGCGAAGACGGAGTTCTTCAACCTATTCAACTTACAGGACAATGCCTCACCCTACACCCTCAGAACCTGTGCAGGGTCAACTGAGTCAACAGGGAGAAGAGCAAGCGGTTACGTCATATGTTCAGTGGATAACAGAGTGAAGATAGCCCTCCCCACACTCATCGAGTGCAACCACATGGCCACAAACAGGGACGAGATCCCCACACCAGACGTGGCACGCCATTACCCGCACCTCAAAGGAATAGCCAACTACATCCTGCCGGTAGAACAAGGCGCCAAGATCTTGCTGCTGCTCGGCAGGGACATCATGAGGGTACATAAAGTCCGTAAACAGCATAACGGACCCCACAACGCGCCATACGCCCAAAGACTTGACCTAGGATGGGTGATAGTGGGCAACGCGTGCACTGACAAAGAGCACGGACAAGACTGTGTTGACGCCCGCAGAACGGTGGTAACAGAATGTGGACGCACATCTCTCTCTGAACCATGTCTTGGCCATCTCCAAGTGACCGAAGGGCCAAGTGAAGAGAAAAGACAAGGTCATATCCCTGAGATCAACAAAAACATCCTCGCATCGAGGGGATGTGACAATGGCCTAGGATGCTCAGCAGTCCAGACAGCTAAGGATGATGAGTCGATTCCACCGAAGGAAGAAAGTAACCTCCCAAAGGTGACCGACAAAGGGGTCATCCAAAAGACAATAAACAATCGGACGATCCTCTCGCGAGCAATGGCACGGCTAGGACGTACAGTCGCTCCTCTCCACAGAGTATCCAGCGACAAAGCAGCCAGCTGCCACGGCTGGCTTAACCGCAAAAGATTGCGCCCTACAGGTGACGCCACAGTGTCAAAGGCACTGTTCGTTCACACACGTAAGAGGAGACAGTTGCAGAGACATTTCCCAAAAGGATTTACAAGGACAAAAGAGACTGTTCTTCGTCATGTCCAGGGAGAGAACAACCTCCTGAGGGCAGTCAACAAAGAGACACAAAAGCGTTTCACCAAATTACGTGGAGATGTTCTCGTGCAAGAGAAAAGCACCGATGACCTACGGTGCACAGCGTTCCAGACAACAAGGGACAACGACAAGCAAACACCATCGAGGGAAGATAGAGGATTCCTGAGGTTAACAACCAAGGAGCTCTCCAAAGACGGACCAGGCAGTTGGGTGAACCCGCTACCATTCCGTTCACCAAGAAGGCGCTTCCCAAACAATGGAAAACATGCCATCTCTAGGTTCACTTTGCACCTCTGCGACCTACAAAGGGAACCAGAGTACCAAAAACAACTTTGTGGCCTTCATCCAGAAGATATTCCTTACCGGCCACGCAATGCCAGCACCTCTAATGAAGGAAGGTGAAGAATGCCGGTACCTCCAATCATCTAGGGCCTACCACTCTCAGGAACCCGATCAAATCCGGGTAGTGTTCGGCCCCAGCGCTCAGCTCCAGGGAGTCTCCCTGAACGACGCCCTCTTTACTGGGCTAGACTCGACAACCAGTCTTCCAGGAGTGTTGTCCCGCTTCCACAAGGAGCCAAAAGCCATCTCCTTCTGCCAAACGCCAGGTGATAGAGCGACAAGCTACCACAACTGGCACACCTACAAGGGGATGCACTCTGTGGGTAAAACTACAGAGACAAAATGACTGTTTTCTCACAAGGCTAAAAGGAAACAGTGCCAGAGACTCTTACAAAAGGACATTGTGGTGCAACCAGCAAACCTGGAGCGGTTCATCCACCCAACATCCTTTGC
Organism: Ascaphus truei; assembly: GCF_040206685.1. NCBI lineage: Eukaryota > Metazoa > Chordata > Amphibia > Anura > Ascaphidae > Ascaphus > Ascaphus truei. The sequence goes on along the minus strand of NW_027456082.1, from coordinate 329,362 downwards.
TAAAAGACTTTGCCAAGGGATTTCGACGCCAGTGGTACCGAACGGTATCACCTCGTTATATGGACATGGACTTTGCATTATTATGTTGTTATGTCTGTTTGCATTGCACATATGTTCCACACATCCAAGTCACATAGTGGTATCTCCAGATACCAGACGGGGAGTATCATGGAACAAGAACTGCACTTCTGTTTCACCCCCCCCCCCTTTCCTTGCAGCCCTGCTTGTCAGCTTCTTAGTGCCAGCTGTATGTGTTTGGCTCTGTACACAAACACAGTGCTTGTGTGATAAATACAGTGCCATTTCCTCTCTCCTAGCAGCTTGCTGTATTAGAGATGCAACATTATTGCTACATGTTGTAGCTCCCCCAGACACTCCTGTGAGTTGCCATAGCAGCCCCAGCCTTTCTCTCAAATGGGCTAGTCTGCTTTCTCCCCCTCTGCTCTGCCCACAGATGGTCTGTCCCCAGACTATCTTACTACCCAGCATACATTGGCACTTCCTTTCCACCACACCGCTGGACGAGTGAGTACCTTGCTGTAACCCCTGTAATGGTACTGCAGGATTATCTTTTCACCTCTCTTTACTACTAAGCACACACAGAGATATTTAGACCTACACCTCTACACAAGAGACTGTTTTTCCCCTGCTTTCTACAAATAAAGTAAGAAAAGAAACAGACCTTGTCGTGCTTGGAAAAGAGGGCCGAGTTGACACTATCTGAGCTAAGTCATCTTACACGTGACCCTCTGGCTTCCAGAATAATAAATAGGAGGAGTTATTGGGAGAGGTTATATTGATAAATAGGAGGAGTTATAGGGAGACGTTATATATTGATAAATAGGAGGAGTTATAGGGAGACGTTATATTGATAAATAGGAGGAGTTATTGGGAGCGGTTATATTGACAAATAGGAGGAGTTATAGGGAGAGGTTATATTGATAAATTGGAGGAGTTATTGGGAACGGTTATTGTCACGGTAGCTTATGATAAGGTATAATGAACACCAAATACCTGGGTTGAACTGAACGAGGCTTAGATATAATAAAATATAATTTATTCCTTAAAAAAAGGCGAACACAGCAATATAGTACAATTAACAGACAAGATGGTAACACTTACTTAGGGTTGGGGAATGGAGAAGTATCAGCTAGCAATTCTCCAGCAATCCGGTGACATTCAACATGGTATCAGAAGCACAACTAAAAACTGTAGGGTTGACACAGTTTATATACATGTGAACCCTATTCTTAACATTGAATACAGACTATTGGTGAACAATTATCTGTATCCAATCCCTAACGTGGAGACACAGATTAAATCATGCCCCCCAGCTAATTAGCCCATGTGTACTGGGACTCTATGGGTAGCCACATAATTAAATCAGGGGCGACGACCAATCTACAAAATGAAGTATCTGGTAGGATCTGCATTGTTTGTAGGTGTAGACATAACACTACAAAACACTCCAGTTTGATGATTCTCCGCCCTCAGGTAACAATTAGAGTGGCAGAGTCTGTTGATTAGTACTTGGTCTGTTGATTAGTACTTAGGCTCAATCATCTGGCTGCCCTTCCTGACCTATTTAGCATAGCAGATGGAGTCTGCATTTTTCAGAGCAGATCCAAAATACCATACATATACTTTAATATCTACACATATTAATAAGTTCCATTCTGGTGGGCTCAGTGGGTCAAAATTTGCCAGTTTTTAATGCCTACAGTGACTCCGCATATTGGCCAAATATCAACTCTCTGCGACCTCCAGAACTGGAGATACAGAAATGCACTTTAAAACATTAAAATACAGGATTATAATGAAACATGGGAACAGGGGAACATACATTTTTCATGACATGACAAGGTGTAAGCCACATTCCTGGACCGCAGTCCAGTTAACCCCTTGCCTCCCTGGTGAGGTCAGGGGGTGGCCATATGGGGTGCAACCCCTTTAATACCGGGCCAACCCCCCTCTCCCTCTACAGTTATATTGATAAATAGGAGGAGTTATTGGGAGAGGTTATATTGATAAATAGGAGGAGTTATAGGAAAGGGTTATATTGATAAATAGGAGGAGTTATAGGGAGAGGTTATATTGATAAATAGGAGGAGTTATAGGGAGACGTTATATTGATAAATAGGAGGAGTTATTGGGAGCGGTTATATTGACAAATAGGAGGAGTTATAGGGAGAGGTTATATTGATAAATTGGAGGAGTTATTGGGAACGGTTATTGTCACGGTAGCTTATGATAAGGTATAATGAACACCAAATACCTGGGTTGAACTGAACGAGGCTTAGATATAATAAAATATAATTTATTCCTTAAAAAAAGGTGAACACAGCAATATAGTACAATTAACAGACAAGATGGTAACACTTACTTAGGGTTGGGGAATGGAGAAGTATCAGCTAGCAATTCTCCAGCAATCCGGTGACATTCAACATGGTATCAGAAGCACAACTAAAAACTGTAGGGTTGACACAGTTTATATACATGTGAACCCTATTCTTAACATTGAATACAGACTATTGGTGAACAATTATCTGTATCCAATCCCTAACGTGGAGACACAGATTAAATCATGCCCCCCAGCTAATTAGCCCATGTGTACTGGGACTCTATGGGTAGCCCCATAATTAAATCAGGGGCGACGACCAATCTACAAAATGAAGTATCTGGTAGGATCTGCATTGTTTGTAGGTGTAGACATAACACTACAAAACACTCCAGTTTGATGATTCTCCGCCCTCAGGTAACAATTAGAGTGGCAGAGTCTGTTGATTAGTACTTGGTCTGTTGATTAGTACTTAGGCTCAATCATCTGGCTGCCCTTCCTGACCTATTTAGCATAGCAGATGGAGTCTGCATTTTTCAGAGCAGATCCAAAATACCATACATATACTTTAATATCTACACATATTAATAAGTTCCATTCTGGTGGGCTCAGTGGGTCAAAATTTGCCAGTTTTTAATGCCTACAGTGACTCCACATATTGGCCAAATATCAACTCTCTGCGACCTCCAGAACTGGAGATACAGAAATGCACTTTAAAACATTAAAATATAGGATTATAATGAAACATGGGAACAGGGGAACATACATTTTTCATGACATGACAAGGTGTAAGCCACATTCCTGGACCGCAGTCCAGTTAACCCCTTGCCTCCCTGGTGAGGTCAGGGGGTGGCCATATGGGGTGCAACCCCTTTAATACCGGGCCAACCCCCCTCTCCCTCTACAGTTATATTGATAAATAGGAGGAGTTATTGGGAGAGGTTATATTGATAAATAGGAGGAGTTATAGGAAAGGGTTATATTGATAAATAGGAGGAGTTATAGGGAGAGGTTATATTGATAAATAGGAGGAGTTATAGGGATAGGTTATATTGATAAATAGGAGGAGTTATAGGAAAGGGTTATATTGATAAATAGGAGGAGTTATTGGGAGCGGTTATATTGATAAATAGGAAGAGTTATTGGAAGCGGTTATATTGATAAATAGGAGGAGTTATTGGAAAGGGTTATATTGATAAATAGGAGGAGTTATAGGGAGAGGTTATATTGATAAATAGGAGGAGTTATAGGGAGGGGTTATATTGATAAATAGGAGGAGTTATAGGAAATGGTTATATTGATAAATAGGAGGAGTTATAGGGAGAGGTTATATTGATAAATAGGAGGAGTTATAGGAAAGGGTTATATTGATAAATAGGAGGAGTTATAGGGAGAGGTTATATTGATAAATAGGAGGAGTTATAGGAAAGGGTTATATTGATAAATAGGAGGAGGTATAGGGAGAGGTTATATTGATAAATAGTAGGAGTTATAGGGAGGGGTTATATTGATAAATAGGAGTTATTGGGAGAGGTTATATTGATAAATAGGAGGAGTTATTGGGAGAGGTTATATTGATAAATAGGAGTTATTGGGAGAGGTTATATTGATAAATAGGAGGAGTTATTGGGAGAAGTTATATTGATAAATAGGAGGAGGTATAGGGAGCGGTTATATTGATAAATAGAAGGAGTTATAGGGAGCGGTTATATTGATAAATAGGAGGAGTTATTGGGAGTAGTTATATTGATAAATAGGAGGAGTTATTGGGAGAGGTTATATATTGATAAATAGGAGGAGTTATAGGGAGAGGTTATATATTGATAAATAGGAGGAGTTATAGGGAGAGGTTATATTGATAAATAGGAGGAGTTATAGGGAGCGGTTATATTGATAAATAGGAGGAGTTATAGGAAGACGTTATATTGATAAATAGGAGGAGTTATAGGGAGACGTTATATTGATAAATAGGAGTTATAGGGAGAGGTTATATTGATAAATAGGAGGAGTTATAGGGAGCGGTTATATTGATAAATATGAGGAGTTATTGGGAGAAGTTATATTGATAAATAGGAGTTATTGGGAGAAGTTTTATTGATAAATAGGAGTTATTGGGAGAGGTTATATTGATAAATAGGAGGAGTTATAGGGAGAGGTTATATTGATAAATAGGAGGAGTTATAGGGAGGGGTTATATTGATAAATAGGAGGAGTTATTGGGAGAGGTTATATTGATAAATATGAGGAGTTATAGGGAGCGGTTATATTGATAAATAGGAGGAGTTATAGGGAGGGGTTATATTGATAAATAGGAGGAGTTATAGGGAGAGGTTATATTGATAAATAGGAGGAGTTATTGGGAGAGGTTATATTGATAAATAGGAGGAGTTATAGGGAGGGGTTATATTGATAAATAGGAGGAGTTATTGGGAGAGGTTATGTTGATAAATAGGAGGAGTTATTGGGAGAGGTTATATTGATAAATAGGAGGAGTTATTGGGAGAGGTTATATTGATAGATAGGAGGAGTTATTGGGAGAGGTTATATTGATAAATAGGAGGAGTTATTGGGAGAGGTTATATTGATAAATAGGAGGAGCTTTTGGGAGGGGTTATATTGATAAATAGGAGGAGTTATAGGGATGGGTTATATTGATAAATAGGAGTTATTGGGAGAGGTTATATTGATAAATAGGAGGAGTTATTGGGAGAAGTTATATTGATAAATAGGAGTTATTGGGAGAAGTTATATTGATAAATAGGAGGAGTTATAGGGAGCGGTTATATTGATAAATAGGAGGAGTTATTGGGAGAGGTTATATTGATAAATTGGAGGAGTTATAGGGAGGGGTTATATTGATAAATAGGAGCAGTTATTGGGAGAGGTTATATTGATAAATAGGAGGAGTTATAGGGAGAGGTTATATTGATAAATAGGAGGAGTTATATGGAGAGGTTATATTGATAAATAGGAGGAGTTATTGGGAGAGGTTATATTGATAAATAGGAGGAGTTATTGGGAGAGGTTATATTGATAAATAGGAGGAGCTTTTGGGAGGGGTTATATTGATAAATAGGAGGAGTTATAGGGATGGGTTATATTGATAAATAGGAGTTATTGGGAGAGGTTATATTGATAAATAGGAGGAGTTATTGGGAGAAGTTATATTGATAAATAGGAGTTATTGGGAGAAGTTATATTGATAAATAGGAGGAGTTATAGGGAGCGGTTATATTGATAAATAGGAGGAGTTATTGGGAGAGGTTATATTGATAAATTGGAGGAGTTATAGGGAGGGGTTATATTGATAAATAGGAGGAGTTATTGGGAGAGGTTATATTGATAAATAGGAGGAGTTATAGGGAGAGGTTATATTGATAAATAGGAGGAGTTATATGGAGAGGTTATATTGATAAATAGGAGGAGTTATTGGGAGAGGTTATATTGATAAATATGAGGAGTTATAGAGAGGGGTTATATTGATAAATAGGAGTTATTGGGAGAGGTTATATTGATAAATAGGAGGAGTTATAGGGAGAGGTTATATTGATAAATAGGATAAGTTATTGGGAGAGGTTATATTGATAAATAGGAGGAGTTATATGTCTTGGCATAGTATGTGTATATGTGTATAGTCTGGCTGTGTATTTGCATGGTTGGCCTGTGTGCATTTGTACAGTCTGTGTACATTATTAGTCTGTGTACATTGGATGTGTGGGCCTCAGGGTGCATGTTCTGTGTGTGTCTTTGCCTGTCTGTGTGAGTCACACAGCGGTGACGACACGATGCAGTATGTGTGTCTGAGTCACAGCCCGGCAGCACAGACTGTTCTGTCACCTCTCCTTACAGGGGAAGAAAGGAAAGTTATGCACACAATACACAGCTCTGCATGTGAAGGGGTCTCCTGCAACTGCTCCCTGTGTGTGACAGGGGGGACAGAGACAGGGGCAGAGGGGACAGAGACAGGGGCAGAGGGGAGAGCAGAGGGGACAGTGACAGGGGCAGACGGAAGAGCAGAGGGGACAATGACAGGGGCAGAGGGAAGAGCAGAGGGGACAGGGGCAGAGGGAAGAGCAGAGGGGACAGGGGCAGACGGAAGAGCAGAAGGGACAGGGGCAGATGGAAGAGCAGAGTGGACAGGGGCAGAGGGAAGAGCAGATGGGGCAGAGACAGGGGCAGAGGGGACAGTGATAGGGGCAGAGGGAAGAGCAGAGGGGACAGTGACAGGGGCTGAGGGGACAGTGACAGGGGCAGAGGGAAGAGCAGAGGGGACAGTGACCGGGGCAGAGGGAAGAGCAGAGGGGACAGTGACCGGGGCAGAGGGGACAGTGACCGGGGCAGAGGAGACATTGACCGGGGCAGAGGGAAGAGCAGAGGGGACAGTGACCGGGGCAGAGGGAAGAGCAGAGGGGACAGTGACCGGGGCAGAGGGAAGAGCAGAGGGGACAGTGACCGGGGCAGAGGGAAGAGCAGAGGGGACAGAGACAGGGGCAGAGGGAAGAGCAGAGGGGACAGAGACAGGGGCAGAGGGAAGAGTAGAGGGGACAGTGACAGGGGCAGAGAGAAGAGCAGACGGGACAGTGACCGGGGCAGAGGAAAGAGCAGAGGGGACAGAGACAGGACAGGGGCAGAGAGGAGATCAGAGGTGACGGGGACAGGACATAGGGGCAGAGAGAATACCAGAGGGGGATAGCTATCTCTCCATCTATCTACATAACATATATATATATATACACACACACACACACATATACACACATATACACACATACACACACTATGTGCTCAGCTCACATGTTTGAGCCATATGTGGAAAGGAGTTTGGGGGAATCAGGTATTCAGTGGTTGATGGTGTGTGTGTGGGGGGGGGGGGGGAGGATTGGGGGTCTCCTCTGGGGGTCATTGGTTTTCCCTCTGACTAAGGATGTGGGAATTTGGCATCTGAGCTGACGCTTCATCCGGTGAATGTCCTCATTCCATAATATCTCCCCTGAGGGAGCAGAGGAAATTCCACACTCTCCATCAAAGTATTAATGGGAAACAGGGAGTCAGAGCAGGGGGCACAGGGAGTCACAGAGCAGGGAATCACAGAGCAGGGAGCACAGGGAGTCACAGAGCAGGGAGCACAGGGAGTCACAGGGCAGGGAGCACGGAGTCACAGAGCAGGGGGCATAGGGAGTCACAGAGCAGGGAGCACAGGGAGTCACAGAGCAGGGAATCACAGAGCAGGGAGTCACAGAGCAGGGATCACAGGGAGTCACAGAGCAGGGAGCACAGGGAGTCACAGAGCAGGGAATCACAGAGCAGGGAGCACAGGGAGTCACAGAGCAGGGAGCACAGGGAGTCACAGAGCAGGGAGCACAGGGAGTCACAGAGCAGGGAGCACAGGGAGTCACAGAGCAGGGAGCACAGGGAGTCACAGAGCGTGGAGCACAGGGAGTCACAGAGCAGGGGGCACAGGGAGTCACAGTGCAGGGGGCACAGGGAGTCACAGAGCAGGGAGTCACAGAGCAGGGGGCACAGGGTGTCACAGAGCAGGGAGCACAGGGAGTCACAGAGCAGGAAACACAGGGAATCACAGCACAGGTAGTCACAGAGCAGGGGGCACAGGGAGTTACAGAGCAGGGAGCACAGGGAGTCACAGAGCAGGAAACACAGGGAATCACAGCACAGTGAGTCACAGAGCAGGGAGCACAGGGAGTCACAGTGCAGGGGGCACAGGGAGTCACAGAGCAGGGAGTCACAGAGCAGGGAGCACAGGGAATCACAGAGCAGGGAGCACAGGGAGACACAGTGCAGGGGGCACAGAGAGTCACAGAGCAGGGAGCACAGGGAGTCACAGAGGAGAGAGTCACAGGGCATTGGGTACAGGGTTCTCTCCCTGGAATGCATGGAACGCTTTCTGAGGTAATAGACAGTGTGTGACTTCATTATTTCCTCTCACGTGTGTCAGACACGCAGGGCCCAGATGTCTGCTCTCCCCTTCTCCCCCCCTTCCTCCTTTTCTCTCCTATCTTCTCCCCTCTTTTCTCATCTACTGCCTGCCTCTCTCCTTCTTCCCCTCTCCTTCTTCCCCTCTCCTCCTACCCTCCTCCTCCCTTTTTTCTCCTCTCTCCTAAAAACCCTCCTCCTCCCTTCCTTCTCTTCCTCCTCCTCTTCCCCTCTTCTTCTTTTTCTTCTCTCCTCCTTTTCTCATCTCCTCCTCATCCTCTCTTACTTTCCCTCTTCCCCTCATCTCCTTCTCCTCTCACCCTTCCCCTCTTCTCCTTCCCTCCTCCTCCTCCTCTTCCCCTCTCTTCCTCCTCTTCCCCTCTCCTCCTCATCTTCTCTTCCTTCCCCTCTCTACCTTTTCCTCTTCCTCCTCTTCTTCTCCCCTTCATCTCATCTCCTTCGCCCCTCCTCTCTTCCTCTCGTGTATCTACTACAGCCCACAACATTTCAACATCCCTCCCGTGAAACCCCCTGACATGTTTGGCTCACGCGTAGAGGTGAAAAAACACATCGACCCAAACATCTATATCTGTCTTTGCCCTGTACGGCTGGGCTGGTAAGTCTCGGGGAGCACTTATCCCAGTAATGTTCTTCGTCACCCCCCCCAACTCTGGGGATTGTAGTATTTTTACACTGTAAATAACCTTCACGTGTGTATATTAGTTGATGTAATAAAATGGTATTATTGTTGGTTCTTATTGGACCCCCTTTGGATGTTTAAAAGTATAGTTCACCACATGGTGAGGTTTGACAGCCATACGTATGAGATATATCTGACAGACTTACTGTATATAGGCTTATCCTAACCTTCCGCCGTGAGTGCATTTAATAGAGACCTTTTTTGACCCTTTGGGGATCATTGATGTACAGTTCAACCCCCTTATAACGCTGTGCTTGGGGTCCAAAGAATCACATGGCGCTATAAGCGGATCGCGTTAGAAATAATGTACCATTGTATGCCTTGTACAACAAAGTACTTAAGACGCCAACAATCGTGTTGTAAAGTATTCATAAATACGACAATTGGGAGCCACGCTCACATCGCGCTATAAGCGGATCCGCGTTGTAACGGATCCGCGCTATAACGGGGTTGAGCTGTACCTGACCGATCACATCCTCTACTTCCACTATCCTGCTCGGCTAAACGACTGATCGTTGTGTTAACACAGGGAGACTTCCTCCCCAAATATACACCCACCCCAGAAGAAGAATATTATCAATATCAGCAACAACCGCCTCGAGTGTCAGAGAGACCAGCGCCGTATAATATTATTACTACTGATGCGATGAGAAGGAGAATAATGGTATTTAGTGGCGGGAAAAACGGCCGTCCTCTTGCCCTGTGTGAAACCACAGAGGCACCCCCAGCTCGTTATAACCGCCCCGAGCTAACGATCTCCGCAAAACGTTTCCCGGCTACAAAACGGACAGGAAAGAGGATTCTCTCAGAGAGAGGCCGGAGCGTTTCCTGAGGATTATAATGCTGGGACCGTTTTATTTTCACCCATTTTCCCTCCAGTTTTGCAGTTGTCAATGTTTAGTAAACAACCCCTATAATATCTGGGGCGGCATCTGTAACCATGCAGTCTTTTTTGCATGTAAATAGCATATGTAAATTATAGGGACTGGGGCTTGACCTGTTTTAGCCGTTATTAGGTAAATCAGAGGGATTTTTGAAAGCACTTATCCAATGTATTTTGCTTACATACAGTACATATATACACACACACATACTGTATATACATGCACACACAGTTATATATATATATATATATATATATATATATATATATATACTGTAAAGCTGTGTAATGCAGCGAGCATAAGCTTATAGGGGTCCATGTCAAAATGGATTTCAAGCAAAAGGTGGCACTCTGTGCTCATTTGCATGTAATTTCCGAGAATCCCTTGCTGCAGTGGAAGCACTGTATGCTGGGCGATAATGGTGAAAGGCAGGGCTGCAGACCTGAGTAAGACATGTGAATGCGCACACAGTAATAATCTCTCTCTCTCTCTCTCTCTCTCTCTCTCTCCACATATATCTATATCTATATATATATAACTGAAATGTTTGTCTGTGGTGTTGTCTGTGGTGTTGTGCGTTATGTGATTGGTTGGCCCCTCTCAATGGCAAGCTCTCCCTTGGCTGAGGGGCGGGGTTCTGCACGTCGCTCCCACACATTCCCTCATCCCATCCTCTCCAGCCCGTGTCTCCCCACTGCTGGATGAAGCCTCCCCAGTGATCCCCCAGGTCCTGCGGTTACAGCCTCTCTTCTCCACGTCGCTCCCACACACTCCCTCATCCCATCCTCTCCAGCCCGTGTCTCCCCACTGCTGGATGAAGCCTCCCCAGTGATCTCCCAGGTCCCGCGGTTACAGCCTCTCTTCTCCACGTCGCTCCCACACATTCCCTCATCCCATCCTCTCCAGCCCGTGTCTCCCCACTGCTGGATGAAGCCCCCCCAGGTCCTGCGGTCACAGCCTCTTCTCCACGTCGCTCTTACACATTACCTCATCCCATCCTCTCCAGCCGTGTCTCCCCACTGCTGGATGAAGCCTCCCCAGTGATCTCCCAGGTCCTGCGGTTACAGCCTCTCTTCTCCACGTCGCCCCCACACATTCCCTCATCCCATCCTCTCCAGCCCGTGTCTCCCCACTGCTGGATGAAGCCCCCCCAGGTCCTGCGGTCACAGCCTCTTCTCCACGTCGCTCCCACACATTCCCTCATCCCATCCTCTCCAGCCCGTGTCTCCCCACTGCTGGATGAAGCCTCCCCAGTGATCTCCCAGGTCCTGCGGTTACAGCCTCTCTTCTCCACGTCGCTCCCACACATTCCCTCATCCCATCCTCTCCAGCCCGTGTCTCCCCACTGCTGGATGAAGCCTCCCCAGTGATCTCCCAGGTCCCAGACATCTCTCTTTACTTCTTTGCGCTTTGCCGAGTTCGTGCATGTGCAGAAGGGGGGAGGGGCCGAGTTTACGCATGCGCAGAAGTGGTAGGAGACACGAAAAATCCCAGATGGACATAGCAAATGCTATGTTCCGCTTTTCGATGATTTTCGGTTTCCATTGGCGGCCTGGAACGGAACCCGCTATATGAGCATATATATGTCCTGTGAATTTGATACAAGTTTCTAATGTAACATACAGAGAGAACCTAAAAGAAGGGCTCAAAGAACCCCACTAGAATGCACTCATAGCATTTAATCCTATATAGAGATACCCTCCTGAGGTCAAACGAACAGATCAAACATAGTGATTAAAAGGGTGACTGTAACAAGGGACTTGTCGCTGTTCAAAAATATGCCTCTAATCCAGCAGTTTGGTGGTTAACTGCTGGTAGTCAATTAACCAACACCACCTGGCTGATTAGAGGTTTGTTAGAATAGCCTGCCTTTGAGACCGGAAGAGAGATTCCTGAGTCTCACAATTGGGGGGACTGACCAGAGGAACGGCTGTCTTGAGCTGCAGAAGGACTGGACTGTAATGCTGATAGCAAGACAAGGGGACCAGACCTCAAAACCTGGACAAACATTGCTGTAGCACACAAAGGTGCTTACCCAAGATAGCAGAGAGGACTTCCCCTACAGCTTCAGGAGACAGATAAGACTTTCTTTTGGAACTGGTACATATCTGTATATATGTTTATATTTTGGGGCTGGTAAATAGCTTAGCTAACCAACTCAGTCAGAGAGGGCTGAGCTACATGTGTAGATAGTCTCCAAAGCGGAGATAGGTTTTTGTTTGGCTTATTTTCAGATGTTTTGCTATGTTAAAGGGACAGGCGCAATAAAGCCTAATTTTAATTTCACCTTTAAAACAGTCTCCATTGCATACCTCTGAACACGTCTCTTACAGTGACCAAAACAAAAACGTTTTATTACATCAATTAATACACACTAAATGGTTAAATTTCATAAAATTGTTCCCCACGGAGGAGATCCGGAGAAAAAGAGGGATTAATTGCCACTGGATTTAATTGCCACTGGATAGCTATAATTAGACTGCTGGCAAAACACTCCTTATCTCCTGCGGTCCCATGTATCATATAGTAACCATTATCCATATGTGGTGGGAGTACTATTGTACTCAAAATACAGATCTAATTAGATACTCTTTAAGTCTCACACTAGCCCAGTAGGTAGTATGGATTACACTATATACATAAAAAGAGTAGATGGTAGGTATAAGTCCAGATGTGATATCAATTAGTAAGGGGTTAATACCAAAGCTTGCCTTACCACAAAGACTATGCAATTGGTACTGTAGAATTGAATATCAAACTGCCAGTATGGCAGATCTCAGGTATTTTGTACTATCCACCATATAATGTAACATTGGTGTATCTGTGTACCCCAGGCAGTGTAGTGTAGAATGTAGACCGACGTTTCTAACGTAGAAAGAGCTGGTGACCCTATAGATATAGCATGTTTACAGTGTGCATCGTGTAAATACCCTCTCCCTGTGGTCTATGCATTGCAGCACCACCTGCTGCTCAGCGGAGGTATTGCTAGTTATCTGTGTGTGTGACGGGAAAACTGCAGAAGGAACCGATAACTGATAACTAGTTGTGTGTGTGTGTGTGTGTTAGATGGAGGCTACTGTAACTAATCACATGTGGCAGAAATAACTGACTATAACTAGTCCCTAATATGTGGTGTGATACTGTGCGTTTAACCAGTTCTGTATGTAACATAACACATACTGTAAGTACAGATATAGGATAAGTATCTGTCGTCTAAATTTAGCAGAGGTTGAACTTGATGGACGCCTGTCTTTTTTTCAACCTCATCAACTATGTGACTATGCAACTATGTGACTATGTAACTACTATGTAACTATGTGACTATGTAACTACTATGTGACTATGTAATTACTATGTAACTATGTAAGATGAATTGGTAATTATAACTAGTCCCACATGTGTGGTGTGATAGTGTGTATAACTAGTTCCATATGTAACATGAGTTGGTAACTATAACTAGTCCCTCACGTATGGTGTGATACTGTGTGTTTTAACTAGTTCTTTATGTAACATTAATTGGTAACTATAACTAGTCTTGTTACCCACACGTGTTATGTGACGTGGTGTGTGCCACTAGTTCTCTGTGTGACAGGAGCTGGTAACTATAACTAGTCCTATATGTGGTGACCCTGTGGCTTTCACCCTGCGGGCAGCAGCAGTGCCAGCCTCCCCCGCTCACACATTACTCAGGGCAAAGCCTTTCACAATATCAGCAGATTCTCACTAATTTGGCAGCAGGAATGTCTCTCTGCCAGTAACCCACTTAACCCTGTCACTGCCAGGTACCCACCTAATAACCCTCTCACTGCCAGATACCCACCTAATAACCCTCTCACTGCCACATACCCACCTAATAACCCTCTCACTGCCACATACCCACCTAATCACCCTCTCACTGCCAGCTACCCGCCTAATCACCCTCTCACTGCCACATACCCGCCTAATAACCCTGTCACTGCCAGATACCCGCCTAATAACCCTGTCACTGCCAGCTACCCGCCTAATAATCCTCTCACTGCCACATACCCGCCTAATAACCTTCTCACTGCCATATACCCGCCTAATAACCCTGTCACTGCCAGCTAACCACCTAATCACCCTCTCACTGCCACATACCCGCCTAATAACCCTGTCACTGCCAGCTACCCGCCTAATCACCCTCTCACTGCCACATAACCGCCTAATAACCCTCTCACTGCCAGATACCCACCTAATCACCCTCTCACTGCCAGATACCCACCTAATAACCCTCTCACTGCCAGATACCTACCTAATAACCCTCTCACTGCCAGATACCCACCTAATAACCCTCTCACTGCCAGATACCCACCTAATAACCCTCTCACTGCCAGATACCCACCTAATAACCCTCTCATTGCCAGATACCCGCCTAATAACCCTCTCACTGCCAGATACCCACCTAATAACCCTCTCACTGCCAGATACCCACCTAATAACCCTCTCACTGCCAGATACCCACCTAATAACCCTCTCACTGCCAGATACCCGCCTAATAACCCTCTCACTGCCAGATACCCACCTAATAACCCTCTCACTGCCAGATACCCGCCTAATCACCCTCTCACTGCCAGATACCAGCCTAATAACCCTCTCACTGCCAGATACCCGCCTAATCACCCTCTCACTGCCACATACCCACCTAATAACCCTCTCACTGCCAGATACCCGCCTAATCACCCTCTCACTGCCACATACCCACCTAATAACCCTCTCACTGCCAGCTACCCACCTAATCACCCTCTCACTGCCAGGTATCCACCTAATCACCCTCTCACTGCCAGCTACCCGCCTAATCACCCTCTCACTGCCAGCTACCCGCCTAATAACCCTCTCACTGCCAGATACCTACCTAATAACCCTCTCACTGCCAGATACCCACCTAATAACCCTTTCACTGCCAGATACCCGTCTAATAACCCTCTCACTGCCAGATACCCACCTAATCACCCTCTCACTGCCACATACCCGCCTAATAACCCTCTCACTGCCAGCTACCCACCTAATCACCCTCTCACTACCACATACCCGCCTAATAACCCTGTCACTGCCAGCTAACCACCTAATCACCCTCTCACTGCCAGCTACCCACCTAATAACCCTCTCACTGCCAGATACCCACCTAATCACCCTCTCACTGCCAGCTACCCACCTAATCACCCTCTCACTGCCACATACCCACCTAATAACCCTGTCACTGCCACATACCCGCCTAATAACCCTCTCACTGCCACATACCCGCCTAATAACCCTCTCACTGCCACATACCCACCTAATAACCCTCTCACTGCCAGCTACCCACCTAATCACCCTCTCACTGCCACATACCCGCCTAATAACCCTCTCACTGCCAGCTACCCGCCTAATCACCCTCTCACTGCCACATACCCACCTAATAAACCTCTCACTGCCAAATACCCACCTAATAACCCTGTCACTGCCAGATACCCACCTAATAACCCTCTCACTGCCAAATACCCACCTAATCACCCTCTCACTGCCAGCTACCCGCCTAATAACCCTGTCACTGCCAGCTACCCGCCTAATAACCCTCTCACTGCCACATACCCGCCTAATAACCCTGTCACTGCCAGCTAACCACCTAATCACCCTCTCACTGCCAGATACCCGCCTAATAACCCTCTCACTGCCAGCTAACCACCTAATAACCCTCTCACTGCCAGATACCCACCTAATCACCCTCTCACTGCCAGCTACCCGCCTAATCACCCTCTCACTGCCAGATACCCGCCTAATAACCCTCTCACTACCAGCTACCCACCTAATAACCCTCTCACTGCCAGATACCCGCCTAATAACCCTGTCACTGCCAGCTACCCGCCTAATCACCCTCTCACTGCCAGCTAACCACCTAATAACCCTCTCACTGCCAGATACCCACCTAATAACCCTCTCACTGCCAGATACCCACCTAATAACCCTCTCACTGCCAGATACCCGTCTAATAACCCTCTCACTGCCAGATACCCGTCTAATAACCCTGTCACTGCCAGATACCCGCCTAATAACCCTCTCACTGCCAGCTACCCACCTAATAACCCTGTCACTGCCAGATATCCGCCTAATAACCCTCTCACTGCCAGCTACCCACCTAATCACCCTGTGACTGCCAGATACCCGCCTACTAACCCTCTCACTGCCAGCTTCCCACCTAATAACCCTCTCACTGCCAGCTACCCGCCTAATAACCCTGTCACTGCCAGCTACCCGCCTAATCACCCTCTCACTGCCAGATACCCACCTAATAACCCTCTCACTGCCAGATACCCACCTAATAACCCTCTCACTGCGCAGATACCCACCTAATAACCCTCTCACTGCCAGATAACCACCTAATAACCCTCTCACTGCCAGATACCCACCTAATAACCCTGTCACTGCCAGATACCCACCTAATAACCCTGTCACTGCCAGATACCCGCCTAATAACCCTGTCACTGCCACATACCAGCCTAATAACCCTGTCACTGCCAGATACCAGCCTAATAACCCTCTCACTGCCAGATACCCATCTAATAACCCTCTCACTGCCACATACCAGCCTAATAACCCTGTCACTGCCAGATACCCGCCTAATAACCCTGTCACTGCCACATACCAGCCTAATAACCATGTCACTGCCAGATACCCGCCTAATAACCCTCTCACTGCCACATACCCACCTAATAACCCTCTCACTACCACATACCCACCTAATAACCCTCTCACTGCCAGATACCCACCTAATAACCCTCTCACTGCCAGATACCAGCCTAATAACCCTCTCACTGCCACATACCCACCTAATAACCCTGTCACTGCCAGCTACCCACCTAATAACCCTGTCACTGCCAGATACCCGCCTAATAACCCTGTCACTGCCACATACCCGCCTAATAACCCTGTCACTGCCAGATACCAGCCTAATAACCCTCTCACTGCCAGCTACCCACCTAATCACCCTCTCACTGCCAGATACCCACCTAATAACCCTGTCACTGCCAGATACCCGCCTAATAACCCTGTCACTGCCAGATACCCGCCTAATAACCCTCCCACTGCCAGATACCCGCCTAATAACCCTCCCACTGCCAGATACCCGCCTAATAACCCTGTCACTGCCAGATACCCGCCTAATAACCCTGTCACTGCCAGATACCACCTAATAACCCTGTCACTGCCAGCTACCCACCTAATAACCCTGTCACTGCCAGCTACCCACCTAATAACCTTCTCACTGCCAGGTACCCACCTAATAACCCTCTCACTGCCAGATACCCGCCTAATAACCCTGTCACTGCCAGATACCCGCCTAATAACCCTGTCACTGCCAGCTACCCGCCTAATAACCCTGTCACTGCCAGCTACCCACCTAATAACCCTGTCACTGCCAGCTACCCACCTAATAACCCTCTCACTGCCAGATACCTACCTAATAACCCTCTCACTGCCAGCTACCCGCCTAATAACCCTCTCACTGCCAGATACCCACCTAATAACCCTCTCACTGCCAGTTACCCACCTAATAACCCTCTCACTGCCAGATACCCATCTAATAACCCTCTCACTGCCAGCTACCCGCCTAATAACCCTCTCACTGCCAGCTACCCACCTAATAACCCTCTCACTGCCAGCTACCCGCCTAATAACCCTCTCACTGCCAGCTACCCGCCTAATAACCCTGTCACTGCCAGCTACCCGCCTAATAACCCTCTCACTGCCAGCTACCCGCCTAATAACCCTGTCACTGCCAGATACCCGCCTAATAACCCTCTCACTACCAGATACCCGCCTAATTACCCTGTCACTGCCAGATACCCGCCTAATAACCCTCTCACTACCAAATACCCGCCTAATAACCCTGTCACTACCAGATACCCATCTAATAACGTCAGGAAAGTCCTGTCGGCACTCGCTCCAGACCAGCTGGTGGCCGGATGGCTCCTCCGACTCCGCAGGTCTCTCTCGGCCAATCCCCCTCCTACTGGTGTCCAACTCGTTGTTTGGTATGTCTACTAGATTACTCAGTTAGGTATGATTACCTTTTTGGTAGTGTGTCTCCTTTAATAAGCAAATTGCTGGACTATTTAAGAAGCTAGGACAGGTCTAATTTCCATACACTAAGCCCCTGAGGAAAGCGGAGGTACCCGTGAAACGCGTAGGGCGGAGCTACCATATCCCCTACGTCATCGCGGATCAACGTGCACATGCTTGCGCAATCATGTCTTGGAGGACGTTTGCTCAGCCTTTGGCGGTCTGCCTGGGATCTGTTTCCTGGAGTCCCGCTGCACTATCAACACTAGCGGGCGCAGCAACAACAGGACGGATTCCAAACAACAAGTTGGACACCAGTAGGAGGGGGATTGGCCGAGAGAGACCCGCGGAGTTGGAGGAGCCACCTGGCCACCGGCTGGCCTGCAACGAGTGCCGACGGGACTTCCCGGTCTGCGGAGCGCTGACGGCAAACCCAGCAAAGAACGCATTGAAGGCACATTTCCTACTGTCTTAGCGGACGGGAGGAGTAGATTCATTTGGCTGACAGCACCTGTGTTTTATATTTCAGTATTAAATGTTCCTTTTTTTTATCTTCCTTTCTGGATCTTTTTTCCTACCTCTGAGGAATTATACAGTATGTTCCTTATTTATGTAGTTTAGCCTGCTTTAGTTTAACACAGAACTTTTTTGTTTCCGTGGCCCGGTTATTGTTATACTTCTCCTTCGTGACCCACTAAAATAGTGAGCGTCCGGCCCCGCGCACTGGGACACACCGACGCCACAACGCGACTGCGTGACTTCCGGGTGTTGCGTGTTCTCGCGATTACCCGGATCCTACAGTCTCCCACGTCACCGCACCTCAGAATGTTTCCCAATGAAACTGACTGAACGTACTACTACGGAGCTTCAACCGGCAACCAGATCGCAAGTCGCGCGCCTCTCCCGCCGACCGCGCAGCCTGGCCATTGGTTGGGCTGCCTTGCCGCGAGCGACGAGACTCCGAAACGGCGCGGACGGAGCGCGTCGTTCGTCTCGATTTCATTGAATTATTTATTCAACAGTCCCGATTCAACGCTATTTACTCGAGTGTCGGGGGAAAAAAACGAAAACCCAAAAAACGAAACCCCCTAGGTTTTCGAGAGTTTTTTTTTTAGGCGACCCGGCATTTTGCTTTCGTGGCCCGGTGCCGGTCGCGGCCCACCGTCTGCGAAACGCTGGTGTAACAGTATTACACTATGTTGTTTTTTTCTCTTTTCTTACATGTGCTGAATACCATCACATCAAGCACGTATGGATTAAGTTGGACTCCTTGCGTGTATATCACAACCACGGTGATATTGTTTGGTTCTATTTTATTAGCACTATACAGGCATACCCCGCATTAACGTACGCAATGGGACCGGATCATGTATGTATAGTGAAAATGTATTTAAAGTGAAGCACTACCTTTTTCCCACTTATTGATGCATTCACTGTACTGCAATCGTCATATACATGCATAACTGATGTAAATAACGTATGCGTAACAGGCTCTATAGTCTCCCCACTTGCGCACAGCTTCGGTGCAGGTAAGGAGCCGGTATTGCTGTTCAGGACGTGCTGACAGGCGCATGCGTGAGCTGTCGTTAGCCTATTGGGCGATATGTACTTACTCGCGAGTGTCCTTAAAGTGAGTGTCCTTAAACCGAGGTATGCCTGTATACAGTTGATGTTACAATTGCTCTTATATGTTTAGGCGCCCTCTAGTGCTGTTCTTTTCATTCTGTATATTTTTCTCTGTCCCGGGTGCTCAGAATCACTGGATAGGCAGCCGCACTATTAACACTAAAATATTTTATTTAAGTGGTAGTTACACCTATTCATATTTTCCTTAAATCGGATAGCGCAACACATTTTTTTCTTTATATATATATATATATATATATATATATATACTAGCTTTTGTACCCGGCTTCGCCCATGGAATGTAATACTGAATATATGTCCCCGCCCAAGCCCCTCCCCCAGTGCCACACACACACAGTGCCACACACACACAGTGCCACACACAAAGTGTCACACATACACACACACTAAGTTTGCAGCAAGCAAAAGCAGCCTCTCTCCCTACCTCAGCTCACATGTAAGGAGAAGAAGCAGCAGCCCCCCCTCCTTCCCCCCCTCCCAAGTGCCGGGCTGCTAGAGCAGCTCCGAGGAGGGAGAGCGGAGGGGGGAGAGGAGGGGAAGGGGGATAGGAGGGAGGAGGAGAGCGGAGGGACACTTCTCCACGGAGCCCCGGCAGAGAATCACATTCACTGCACATGACACGCACAGCTCCGTCACAGGCAAGGACACGCCCCCTCCCTTAGTAGCCACGCCCCCCGCCCCTCTGTTCCAGCACTAAGGTTTTTGCCTGACATTAGAATGTCCATAACTTGGCTGGTGAGTGACATGTGAAGCCCAAAATAGTTGCGTTGACCTACAAATCCGCCGCAGAATGTACAGTGAAAGTTTCGTGGTGCTACGTGGTGCCGTTTGTGAGATTTCGATGCTTCTGACATACAAACGGAATCCAACTTAGAATTATAGTATAGATATAAATATGAAACTATTCTTTAAAAAGTGATGCTTTGGGCTCTGAAGTAACTGTTGCACGCTCTGGACAGAGTATTTACATGTTCGGACACATTTAGCTACAACGGATTTTTGTGTGTTAAGTGCATAGTTTTTTTCCCCCTATATTTAACAGGGACCCGAGACCCTGGCAGAGATATATTAATGATATATTTTGCATAGTTCTTGGGTGGTGGAAGCAGATAGATATTATTGCAATGGAGTAAGGGGTTAATTTTAACTCATTGTAAGTACCTTGCGCAGAAGAAAGGCGAGTTGGCTAGAGTGTGTATTAAAGCTGCAGACCAAGCAATATGCTGCATGTGTGTTTTTAATAAATCAGTTCAGTACTCTGAGAAAATACTTGTAGCATGTAAAAAAAAAAACAACTCTGAAAGACATTTTTAATGTATTATAATGTAACAAGCATTTATTTTTCTATAGCAACCATTTACAAAGTCACATCCCCTTCCTCTTCTGAAACAGGCTCTGGCACACACCCCTTTTTGAGCCCCGCCCTCTCTCTAGCAGTGCACCAATTGTATCTAGTGACTGCCTGGTCACATGATCTTCCCCCGCAGAAATTTGCATCTTTGGTCCTCTTCTGCCGCACCGACAGCCATTTAGTGAACCCCCCCCCCGAGCCGAATCTTCGCCGATCGATCACAGGAGAACGGAACGATCGGCAACTTAGGTAATGACTTATCATTGTGTGGATTGTATTGATGCGCATATTAAAGGGGGAGGGGGGGAATACCGACAGCTTTAACCCTGGTTACATATCTAAGTTACGTGCTCACTTGTGCGCTGTTCGTGACAGGTGGTATATGGGGGCGGAGTGAGGGGAGATATTGGTTCTTTGAGGGACCTTTGTGAAGGTGAGAAGTAGGAGCGCTTGCGAGCTGTGTATTAACCCTTGTCCCGTATACAGATCACATGCTCACAGGCGTGCCGTATGTGAGAGGGGGGGAATGTAGCATTGCTGCTGTAACGCAGCGTTGCAGAGCTTTGAAGCTACCCGCTGGCACGTAATGAGTTAAAACAATACCGGTGCTATGTGGATCTGGGCCGAAGGGCCGACGGTGTGAACAGCTTCCTACACGAATAACAGTAAATTGTCCAGTTACAAAAACGACATTCTCTAAGTGACCACTAGAGGGCATCATAAGACAGAACACAAATCACGTGAACGCAGGGCACAGAGCGATTTATATTCTCACAGTGTAACATACAGAGTGCTGTGTAAAAAATATATATATATTCCTCTGGCTTTGCATCTGATTCCCAAGCTGTGCTTTAAAGCTGTGTTAGCAGCGAGCATTAGCTTATATGGGCTCCATGTAACAATGGGTTTTCAGGCAAAAGGTGACACGTGTGCTCATTTGCATGCCATTTCCCAGAATCCCTTGCTGCAGTGGGAGCACTGTGTGCTGGGTGATAATGGTGAAAGGTGGGGCTGCATGTCATTTCCCAGAATCCCTTGCTGCAGTGGGAGCACTGTGTGCTGGGGGATAATGGTGAAAGGCGGGGGGTGCAGACCTGTCTAAGACATGTGAATGTGCTCACAAGTGATATTCTTTATTTGCTATATGCAAAACGGTGGAGGTTTCTTGTTGCCTTTTTCACCCACCATAACTTAAAACGTGTGTGTGTGTATATATATATATATATTATAATATATTTTAGATAGATGTGTGTGTGTATATACACTCCCCTTTTATACATAGGTTATGACAAACACATTACTATTTTTTCTCGTTTAATATAAAACTCTGGTTTAAATCAAATAAATTATAGAATTATGTAAATGACAAAAAAAAAGTTATAAATATATATGAGAGATAAAGTGACTGCAGCATGGGGGGGGGCTGAGACAGGGTACAGAGAACGTGGGGGAGGAGTGGGGGGCAGAGAGACAGGGTACAGAGAACGTGGGGGAGGAGTGGGGGGGGGCAGAGAGACAGGGTACAGAGAACGTGGGGGAGGAGTGGGGGGGGGCAGAGAGACAGGGTACAGAGAACGTGGGGGAGGAGTGGGGGGGGGGGCAGAGAGACAGGGTACAGAGAACGTGGGGGGAGGCAGAGAGACGGTACAGAGAACGTGGGGGAGGAGTGGGGGGGGGGCAGAGAGACAGGGTACAGAGAACGTGGGGGAGGAGTGGGGGGGGGGGCAGAGAGACAGGGTACAGAGAACGTGGGGGAGGAGTGGGGGGGCAGAGAGACAGGGCACAGATAACATGGGGGAGGGGGCAGAGAGACAGGGTACAGAGAACGTGGGGGAGGAGTGGGGATGGAGACAGGGTCCAGTTCATGGCAATGGCAGGGGGGGGAGGGGGGTGGAGAAGAGGCCTGATCCAGTACACAGCAACGCAGTGACATCTTAACCCCCCCCCCCCCCCACTCCTGGGGGTGGGAGGTCGTTCCTGTGAGTGTGATATTAACTAGAAATTGCTGCCTATCGGCTTCCCTCACTCCATCTCTCCTCCACCCACTCTAGCCTCTCTCTATTTTCTCCCTCTCTCTATCCTCTCCCTCCCTGTATCCTCTCTGGCCACGTCTCTCCCTCCCTATCTTCTCTCACCTCTCCCTGCTTCTCTCACCTTGAACCTCTTCTGCTCTCTCCTTATAATCATTGCTGTAGTTATGTAGGTGCAGGACAAGGTGCGTCTCAGATAGGCCCCCCCCCCCTGCCCGTTGCCCGGTGACATCCTCTGAGCGTGTACAACAACACACACTGTACAGTACAAGGGACAATTACAGGGCTGTAAAGCCATAACATAGGGATCAAAAGGCACCGCTTGGCCCGCAGCGCGCTCTGCTCTTTTCAGGGGCCATACCACACTCTCTGCTGTGCTGGGGGCCAGACTTCACTCTCCTGGGGGCCACTCCTAACTCTACTGTTCCGGCGTCCACTCATTGCTGTCTGCTGTTCCGGGGGGCCACTCCTCAGTCTCTGCTGTTCCTGGGGCCACTCCTCAGTCTCTGCTGTTCCGGGGGCCACTCCTCACACTCTCTGGATGTGGCCCCCAGGAGCCACAGTGCCTTGGGCGTCACCCTCCTCGCTGTGTTGCCTTCTCCCCCACCTTTGTGGTTGGGTTTCGGTGTGAGAGAGGGGGTGGTTTTGGGGCAGGGCTGGGTCATGCTTGGGAGATTTCCGGCCGCTGAATTTTCACCTGGGCAGGAGGGGGAAGAGAGAGGTGAGGAGGAGCGGGAGAAGGGAAGGGTGGGAAAGGGGGTGGTCGGCTCAGGGGAAGTGAGAGAGGGACTACTTCTTCACAGAAAGAGTGGTGGATTCATGGAGCCACACCCCAGCACAGGTGGTAGAGGATGACACAGTAAGGGAATGTAATAATGATTGGGATGAAACAGAAGTCTCGTACTGTACATGAGAGGAACCTAATGATCTAACGGGGTCTGCGGCTTCGTAGATATCTGCCATTCGTTCTCTAACAAGAGGCAACTAGGATTTGGAGAGGGAGAGAAAGACTGACAAGAGTAGGGGAGGGAGGGCCGGCCAGCGGAGGGGAGGGAGGGCCAGCGGAGGGGTGGGAGGGAGGGCCGGCGGAGGGGAGGGAGGGAAGGCCAGCGTAGGGGCGGGAGGGCCGCCCAGCGGAGGGGAGGGAGGGCCAGCAGAGGCGAGGGAGGGCCGGCCAGCGGAGGGGAGGGTCAGCCAGCGTAGGGGAGGGAGGGCCAGCGTAGGGGAGGGAGGGCCAGAGTAGGGGAGGGAGGGCCAGCCAGAGTAGGGGAGGAAGGGCCAGCCAGAGTAGAGGAGGAAGGGCCAGCCAGTGTAGGGGAGGAAGGGCCAGCCAGCGGAGGGGAGGGAGGGCCAGCGGAGGGGGTGGAGGGCCAGCAGAGGGGAGGAAGGGCCAGCCAGCGGAGGGGAGGGCCAGCGGAGGGGAGGGAGGGTCAGCCAGCGTAGGGGAGGGAGGGCCAGCGTAGGGGAGGGAGGGCCAGAGTAGGGGAGGGAGGGCCAGCCAGAGTAGGGGAGGAAGGGCCAGCCAGAGTAGAGGAGGAAGGGCCAGCCAGTGTAGGGGAGGAAGGGCCAGCCAGCGGAGGGGAGGGAGGGCCAGCGGAGGGGGGGGAGGGCCAGCAGAGGGGAGGAAGGGCCAGCCAGCGGAGGGGAGGGAGGGCCAGCGGAGGGGAGGGAGGGCCAGCCAGAGTAGGGGAGGAAGGGCCAGCCAATGTAGGGGAGGAAGGGCCAGCCAGTGAAGGGGAGGGAGGGCCAGCGGAGGGGAGGGAGGGCCAGCCAGCGGAGGGGAGGGAGGGCCAGCCAGCGGAGGGGAGGGAGGGCCAGCCAGCGGAGGAGAGGGAGGGCCAGCCAGGGGAGGGGAGGGAGGGCCAGCCAGCGGAGGGGAGGGAGGGCCAGCCAGCAGAGGGGAGGGAGGGCCAGCCAGCGGAGGGGAGGGAGGGCCGTCCAGCAGAGGGGAGGGAGGTCCAGCCAGGGGAGGGAGGGCCAGCGTAGGGGAGGGAGGGCCAACCAGAGTAGGGGAGGAAGGGCCAGCCATCGTAGAGGAGGGAGGGCCGCCAGCGTAGGGGAGGAAGGGCAAGCCAGCGTAGGGGAAGGAGGGCCAGCCAGCATAGGGGGAGGAGGGCCAGCCAGTGTACGGGAGGGAGGCAGGTACAGCCAGCAGAGGGGAGGGAGGGCCAGCCAGCGGAAGGGAGGTCCAGCCAGCGGAGGGGAGGGAGGGCCAGCCAGCGGAGGGGAGGGAGGGCCAGCCATCATAGCGGAGGGAGGGCCAGCCAGCGTAGGGGAGGGAGGGCCAGCCAACGCAGGGGAGGGAGGGCCAGCGGAGGGGAGGGAGGGCCAACGGAGGGGAGGGAGGGCCAGCGTAGGGGAGGGAGGGCCAGCCAGCATAGGGGAGGGAGGGCCAGCCAACGCAGGGGAGGGGGGGCAAGCGGAGGGGAGGGAGGGCCAACGGAGGGGAGGGAGGGCCAGCGTAGGGGAGGGAGGGCCAGCCAGCATAGGGGAGGGCGGGTCAGCCAGCGTAGGGGAGGGAGGGCCAGTGGAGGGGAGGGAGGGCCAACGGAGGGGAGGGAGTGCCAACGGAGGGAAGGGAGGGCCAGCCAGCGTAGGGGAGGGCGGTTCAGCCAGCGTAGGGGAGGGAGGGCCAGCGGAGGGGAGGGAGGGCCAGCGGAGGGGAGGGAGGGCCAACGGAGGGGAGGGTCAGCCAGCGTAGGGGAGGGCGGGTCAGCCAGCTTGGGGAGGGAGCTCCATCGTAGGGGAGGGAGGGCCAGCAGGGGGGTTAGGGAGGGCTAATGTTGGAGAAGAGGGCCAGAGAAGGGGAAAAGGAGTGCAAAGTGAGGATAGGAGGGGGTAAAAGTGTCCGAACAGAGGAGAGATTCTGTAGATGAGGACGAGAGAAAAGTAGAGGATATGGGATAATAAAAATCTCTTTATTTACCTGGATGGTTGTGTCTACATTTTCCAGTGAAGGTCGGAAGACGGATTTATTGGAAGAATAACTGCTCTTAGAGGTGTCTGTATGGAAGGGAAGAAAGTGAGACACTGCAGGTTGACACAGTGACACGGACAGAAGGGTCCCTCCCCCCCGCAGGTTGACACAGACAGAAGGGAGCTATGAGCCTGTCCCTCCCCCTGCAGGGTGACAGTGACACAGACAGAAGGGAGCTATGAGTCTGTCCCTCCCCCGCACGGTGACACAGTGACACAGACAGAAGGGAGCTATGAGTCTGTCCCTCCCCCCGCAGGGTGACACAGTGACACAGACAGAAGGGAGCTATGAGCCTGTCCCTCCCCCCGCAGGGTGACACAGTGACACAGACAGAAGGGAGCTATGTGTCTGTCCCTCCCCCCGCAGGGTGACACAGTGACACAGGCAGAAGGGAGCTATGAGCCTGTCTCTCCCCCTGCAGGGTGACACAGACAGAAGGGAGCTATGAGCCTGTCCCTCCCCCTGCAGGGTGACAGTGACACAGACAGAAGGGAGCTATGAGTCTGTCTCTCCCCCCGCAGGGTGACACAGTGACACAGACAGAAGGGAGCTATGAGTCTGTCCCTCCCCCCGCAGGGTGACACAGTGACACAGACAGAAGGGAGCTAGGAGTCTGTCCCTCCCCCCGCAGGGTGACACAGTGAGACAGACAGAAGGGAGCTATGAGTCTGTCCCTGCCCCCGCAGGGTGACACAGTGACACAGACAGAAAGGAGCTATGAGTCTGTCCCTGCCCCCGCAGGGTGACACAGTGACACAGACAGAAGGGAGCTATGAGTCTGTCCCTCCCCCCGCAGGGTGACACAGTGACACAGACAGAAGGGAGCTATGAGTCTGTCCCTCCCCCCGCAGGGTGACACAGTGACACGGACAGAAGGGGGATATGAGCCTGTCCCTCCCCCCGCAGGGTGACACAGTGACACAGACAGAAGGGAGCTATGAGCCTGTCCCTCCCCCCGCAGGGTGACACAGTGACACAGACAGACGGGAGCTATGAGACTGTCCCTCCCCCCGCTTGGTGACACAGTCACACAGACAGAAGGGAGCTATGAGTCTGTCCCTCCCCCCGCAGGGTGACACAGTGACACAGACAGAAGGGAGCAAGGAGTCTGTCCCTCCCCCCGCAGGGTGACACAGTGACACAGACAGAAGGGAGCTATGAGTCTGCCTCCCCCCGCAGGGTGACACAGTGACACAGGCAGAAGGGAGCTATGAGCCTGTCTCCCCCCCTGCAGGGTGATACAGACAGAAGGGAGCTATGAGCCTGTCCCTCCCCCTGCAGGGTGACAGTGACACAGACAGAAGGGAGCTATGAGTCTGTCTCTCCCCCCGCAGGGTGACACAGTGACACAGACAGAAGGGAGCTATGAGTCTGTCCCTCCCCCTGCAGGGTGACAGTGACACAGACAGAAGGGAGCTATGAGTCTGTCTCTCCCCCCGCAGGGTGACACAGTGACACAGACAGAAGGGAGCTATGAGTCTGTCCCTCCCCCCGCAGGGTGACACAGTGACACAGACAGAAGGGAGCTAGGAGTCTGTCCCTCCCCCCGCAGGGTGACACAGTGAGACAGACAGAAGGGAGCTATGAGTCTGTCCCTGCCCCCGCAGGGTGACACAGTGACACAGACAGAAAGGAGCTATGAGTCTGTCCCTGCCCCCGCAGGGTGACACAGTGACACAGACAGAAGGGAGCTATGAGTCTGTCCCTCCCCCCGCAGGGTGACACAGTGACACAGACAGAAGGGAGCTATGAGTCTGTCCCTCCCCCCGCAGGGTGACACAGTGACACGGACAGAAGGGGGATATGAGCCTGTCCCTCCCTCCGCAGGGTGACACAGTGACACAGACAGAAGGGAGCTATGTGTCTGTCCCTCCCCCCGCAGGGTGACACAGTGACACAGGCAGAAGGGAGCTATGAGCCTGTCTCTCCCCCTGCAGGGTGACACAGACAGAAGGGAGCTATGAGCCTGTCCCTCCCCCTGCAGGGTGACAGTGACACAGACAGAAGGGAGCTATGAGTCTGTCTCTCCCCCCGCAGGGTGACACAGTGACACAGACAGAAGGGAGCTATGAGTCTGTCCCTCCCCCCGCAGGGTGACACAGTGACACAGACAGAAGGGAGCTAGGAGTCTGTCCCTCCCCCCGCAGGGTGACACAGTGAGACAGACAGAAGGGAGCTATGAGTCTGTTCCTGCCCCCGCAGGGTGACACAGTGACACAGACAGAAAGGAGCTATGAGTCTGTCCCTGCCCCCGCAGGGTGACACAGTGACACAGACAGAAGGGAGCTATGAGTCTGTCCCTCCCCCCGCAGGGTGACACAGTGACACAGACAGAAGGGAGCTATGAGTCTGTCCCTCCCCCCGCAGGGTGACACAGTGACACGGACAGAAGGGGGATATGAGCCTGTCCCTCCCCCCGCAGGGTGACACAGTGACACAGACAGAAGGGAGCTATGAGCCTGTCCCTCCCCCCGCAGGGTGACACAGTGACACAGACAGACGGGAGCTATGAGACTGTCCCTCCCCCCGCTTGGTGACACAGTCACACAGACAGAAGGGAGCTATGAGTCTGTCCCTCCCCCCGCAGGGTGACACAGTGACACAGACAGAAGGGAGCAAGGAGTCTGTCCCTCCCCCCGCAGGGTGACACAGTGACACAGACAGAAGGGAGCTATGAGTCTGCCTCCCCCCGCAGGGTGACACAGTGACACAGGCAGAAGGGAGCTATGAGCCTGTCTCCCCCCCTGCAGGGTGACACAGACAGAAGGGAGCTATGAGCCTGTCCCTCCCCCTGCAGGGTGACAGTGACACAGACAGACGGGAGCTATGAGACTGTCCCTCCCCCCGCTTGGTGACACAGTCACACAGACAGAAGGGAGCTATGAGTCTGTCCCTCCCCCCGCAGGGTGACACAGTGACACAGACAGAAGGGAGCAAGGAGTCTGTCCCTCCCCCCGCAGGGTGACACAGTGACACAGACAGAAGGGAGCTATGAGTCTGCCTCCCCCCGCAGGGTGACACAGTGACACAGGCAGAAGGGAGCTATGAGCCTGTCTCCCCCCCTGCAGGGTGACACAGACAGAAGGGAGCTATGAGCCTGTCCCTCCCCCTGCAGGGTGACAGTGACACAGACAGAAGGGAGCTATGAGTCTGTCTCTCCCCCCGCAGGGTGACACAGTGACACAGACAGAAGGGAGCTATGAGTCTGTCCCTCCCCCCGCAGGGTGACACAGTGACACAGACAGAAGGGAGCTAGGAGTCTGTCCCTCCCCCCGCAGGGTGACACAGTGAGACAGACAGAAGGGAGCTATGAGTCTGTCCCTGCCCCCGCAGGGTGACACAGTGACACAGACAGAAAGGAGCTATGAGTCTGTCCCTGCCCCCGCAGGGTGACACAGTGACACAGACAGAAGGGAGCTATGAGTCTGTCCCTCCCCCCGCAGGGTGACACAGTGACACAGACAGAAGGGAGCTATGAGTCTGTCCCTCCCCCCGCAGGGTGACACAGTGACACGGACAGAAGGGGGATATGAGCCTGTCCCTCCCTCCGCAGGGTGACACAGTGACACAGACAGAAGGGAGCTATGAGTCTGTCACTCCCCCCGCAGGGTGACACAGTGACACAGACAGAAGGGAGCTATGAGCCTGTCCCTCCCCCGCAGGGTGACACAGTGACACAGACAGAAGGGAGCTATGAGCCTGTCCCTCCCCTCGCAG
Organism: Ascaphus truei; assembly: GCF_040206685.1. Classification (NCBI taxonomy): domain Eukaryota; kingdom Metazoa; phylum Chordata; class Amphibia; order Anura; family Ascaphidae; genus Ascaphus; species Ascaphus truei. Next base: position 299,735 of record NW_027456082.1, on the reverse strand, counting down.
GGTGACACAGTGACACAGACAGAAGGGAGCTATGAGACTGTCCCTCCCCCCGCAGCGTGACACAGTGACACAGACAGAAAGGAGCTATGAGTCTGTCCCTGCCCCCGCAGGGTGACACAGTGACACAGACAGAAGGGAGCTATGAGTCTGTCCCTCCCCCCGCAGGGTGACACAGTGACACAGACAGAAGGGAGCTATGAGTCTGTCCCTCCCCCCGCAGGGTGACACAGTGACACGGACAGAAGGGGGATATGAGCCTGTCCCTCCCCCCGCAGGGTGACACAGTGACACAGACAGAAGGGAGCTATGAGCCTGTCCCTCCCCCTGCAGGGTGACACAGTGACACAGACAGACGGGAGCTATGAGACTGTCCCTCCCCCCGCTTGGTGACGCAGTCACACAGACAGAAGGGAGCTATGAGTCTGTCCCTCCCCCCGCAGGGTGACACAGTGACACAGACAGAAGGGAGCAAGGAGTCTGTCCCTCCCCCCGCAGGGTGACACAGTGACACAGACAGAAGGGAGCTATGAGTCTGTCCCTCCCCCCGCAGGGTGACACAGTGACACAGGCAGAAGGGAGCTATGAGCCTGTCTCTCCCCCTGCAGGGTGACACAGACAGAAGGGAGCTATGAGCCTGTCCCTCCCCCTGCAGGGTGACAGTGACACAGACAGAAGGGAGCTATGAGTCTGTCTCTCCCCCCGCAGGGTGACACAGTGACACAGACAGAAGGGAGCTATGAGTCTGTCCCTCCCCCCGCAGGGTGACACAGTGACACAGACAGAAGGGAGCTAGGAGTCTGTCCCTCCCCCCGCAGGGTGACACAGTGAGACAGACAGAAGGGAGCTATGAGTCTGTCCCTGCCCCCGCAGGGTGACACAGTGACACAGACAGAAAGGAGCTATGAGTCTGTCCATGCCCCCGCAGGGTGACACAGTGACACAGACAGAAGGGAGCTATGAGTCTGTCCCTCCCCCCGCAGGGTGACACAGTGACACAGACAGAAGGGAGCTATGAGTCTGTTCCTCCCCCCGCAGGGTGACACAGTGACACGGACAGAAGGGGGATATGAGCCTGTCCCTCCCCCCGCAGGGTGACACAGTGACACAGACAGAAGGGAGCTATGAGTCTGTCACTCCCCCCGCAGGGTGACACAGTGACACAGACAGAAGGGAGCTATGAGCCTGTCCCTCCCCCGCAGGGTGACACAGTGACACAGACAGAAGGGAGCTATGAGCCTGTCCCTCCCCCGAAGGGTGACACTGAGATGATTTCACACTTCTGTCAGATCAAATTCCACATGTCATAGCCCGTCCCCTGTGTACCCATGTTGTGGGGTTGTCACGTTGTGGGGTTGTCATGTTGTGGGGTTGTGGTTCTGTGCACGTACCCTCGTCTCCTGCCATCGCCCCCGCATTCTGGAAGGTGAAACCTCGCTCAATGTTCCACTCATCATTGTTATCCTCAAACCACTGCTCCTCCTTATCCGCGAAGAACGCGTCCCTGGGACCACAAAATAAAACATAGTGACACAACTACACAGTGACCCAATTACACAACCACACAGTAACACAACTACACAACCACGCAGTCACATAGTGACACAAAAGCTTGGCTACACAATTACACAGTGACAACTACACAAAGTGACAGTAACTAAACCACACACAGCTACAAGCTAACAACTACATAAGGAGCAAAATTACACAGATACACAACCAGAATGAGCACCACACAGTGCCATAAATGCACAACCAAACACCTACACAACAAACATAGGGACACTAAACACAATCACACAAACCATGCAACAAACATGGCGCAACTACATAACAAAACCTAATGACACAACTATACAACAGAACACAACACAAATCAATTACACAGCGACACAACTTCCCGTTCGCCTGGCAGCCATAGGCAGGGACAGCACAACCCGTGTAACGGCCTTAATATACGGCCGTGCGTTCCTATGCGAACGCGCGTGCACGCGCCGCAAGCTTTTCCTGTATATAGTGCCGGGAGCTGCAGGTAATGTGTGTGTATATGTGTGTGTGTGTATGTGTGTGTGTATGTGTGTGCACGGGTTGTGCGAGTGAAAGGAAGTCCTAGATAAGATTTAAAAAAAACAAAAAAACTTTAATAAATATTTTTTTTACTTCTGCAATTATTTACACACGCGCACACACACGCACACACACGCACACACACATCCATACAAACACAGAGGTGCCGCTCTCACCCGGTCTTGGGGCGTCTCGCCCTGTACAGGAGGATTCCCACGGTGACAATGACAATGAGCAGGACGGCGATGGCAGCGCCTACGCCCCCATACACACCCGACTTCAACACACGCCCTGTACACATCGGGGAGGTGTATATGTAGAGATCTGTTTCTGGGCAGCTGCAGAGAGACACAACAACACAACGTTAGGGACAACTATACAATGACACAGTGTTATTATGAACCGTACAATGACGCAGTGTTACTAACAAGCGCACAATGACGCAGTGTTACTATCAACTGCACAATGATAGTGTTACTCACAACCGCACAATGACAAAGTGTTACTAACAACTATACAATGACAGTGTGAGGGTGAAGGGGTAGACAGGCCATTAATAATGGTATTTGGCCCAGCTGGGTGCCCCTGAGCCATATTGGGGAATTGTGAGTGTCAGCTCTTCAACCCAATGGTGGCATCTAACTGCATGTGTAATAAATGTACAGTATGTGTATTTTTACTGTTCTAGGAGTGCCAGTCAGCGGAGATGCGCAGGGCGTGATTTTCGGGGGTGATTTTACGGTAAAATGTTGTCAGGGTGTGTTTGGGTAGAAGGGGGCCAATGTTGCGGGTTACCCCGAAACATGCACTCAGGAATCTCCCCAGACTCCTGAGGACACGAGGAACACAGACCGCCGGATAAAATCCTCCCAAAAAGCAGTTTGCAGCTCACCGCCAAATCTCCCTGCTTCAGCACAAACCAGGGCAGTAAGACCGGGCAGGGAACTGGGTTACATTACAGGTCCCGGGATATGCCCAAATCCCAGAACCCAGTGAGGGGTTCCGTACCTCTCTCACCAGGGATAAGGTGAAGAGAGTTATAGGGGTTTTAAGTTAAAGTGTAGAGTGTCAGCTCTGCAACCCAGTGAGAGCTGTCATACTGTAATTATAGTGGGGACCGTCTGTGTGTCTCCCACCAGGGCTAAGGGGGCGAGAAACATCCTGTTTTAATGGTATGGGTTATTGTAACAATGTTTTTCTGTATAAGGGGGATAGAAAATGGTTTTTAACAATCCCCAAAGTTTATATTTTTATTCTAGTACTGTTCAGAGGAAGGCATTTAATATGGATAAAAATCCATTTGCATAGGAAGCAGGGGAAGCTACTCCGCCTCTGAGCTTCAAAGAATCAGCTTCAAAGGCCATCCAGTATGAAGGTGGTAACCATGGGTTAGCAAGGATATGGAGGTGTTAACCATTTGGTAGCAGGGAGGAGAAAAGGAAGAGAAGTTCAATAAGCCATCCTGGCAAATGGCTACTCGGTCCAGACTCTCCGGCGCTGAATCGGCAGGGGGTCTCGCATGACAAGTGGGGGAAGATGGCGCTTCGCACATGCTCAGTTGCTATACTGCAGCTCTCTGCCAGGTTCTGTAAGAGACTGGCAAAACCTGACGATAGGTGAGCTATTTAGTTTCCACGCAGCGGTTGGCTGCAGACTGTACAGATAGGGACTTGGAGGGTTTACAAATCTGTGCAGCCCCTCAGGTAGCAGTTCCATCTGAGATTCACCTAAGATCCATCTAAGATTCATCCTGCGGTAAAGAATTCCATCTAAGATCTTTCCTGTAACCAGATTTAACAACGTAACTAGTACAGTATGTGTATTTTCGTAATATTTTGTAAATCAAGCTGTGTGTGTTCATTCTGTGAATAAATTACAATTTATTTTATTTTCTGCTTTGCTCAGTCAAAGGATCCGGGTATTAAGGTGTTAATAGCGCTGGTCTCCCTTGACAGACAGTGTTACTGACAACTATACAATGACACAGCGTTACTAACAACCGCACAATGACACAGTGTTACTAACAACCGCACAATGACAGTGTTACTAACAAGCGCACAATCACACAATGTTACCAACAACCGTGATATTTACAGACAGAGGGGGATACATTGGGGGTATGTACAGACATAGGGATATTTATATACATTGGTGATTGTGACGGGAGGGGTAAATATGGCTGCTGTTAGAAAAGGTTAACCCCAGCATTCTCCCTACTTGTCAGTAATACAGCTGTATGATGTTATATATGTATGTATATCTGTCTTGTAAATCTGGTTCCAGCACGTCAGGGACCAGGGGTTGTTTTGCACTCATGTTTTTTGATATTTTTATTATTTTTGATTATTGCTGCACAGGGTTTGAGTACTTTTCATCTTATTTTCCCCTCCGTCTCTCCCTTGGTTTAAGATATATTATTTTTTTCTTATGTTCACTATTGTGTATATAAGTTTATTCATTGTATATACTTAATTATTTTTTCTTTTGGGTTTAGTTATATTATTTGTAGCTAGGATCCTTAGGGGGTGTTGTAATCCTTTAGCTCATTTGTAGCACCTCATATTTTTGAGAGGTATATTATTATATTTTTGATACATTTAAGCTCTTGGTTTTACTTTCAGAGATATTAAATGCATTATTTTTCTAGTCACAGCTTTTTTATTTTTGTTATGCTGCCTACAGTGTGTTTATGTTTTTAATGTTAGTGTGTCTTATTGCTCGTTATTAAAATCATTTCCTTTTTCTATTTTGACTTAGAATCCAAGTCTTTTTTTCTTTATATTAGATTAGTTATTCTGTGGTATATTTAGAGTGCTATTTTGGGGAATGTCTCAGCCTTTTTGTGTGTTATATGTATGTATATCTGTCTTGTAAATCTGGTTCCAGCACTTCAGGGGTTAACTTTATGTCCAGTTGGAAAGTTCCAGAGCCGCCTGCCACCTTTCCATGTAACTCCTTTTCTGTCGCTCTTTTTAATGTTGCATTTCTACCCACCAATCAGGGGCTGGGCACCTAGCCAGTACCTGGCCCTGAATGCTGCAACATGGTGGGTTAAGGGTATAAACAGGTGGGGAGGGAGACCCCTAGCAGCTCAGCTCAGTTCACAGCCAGAAGAGTTGCAAAGTTTGCTGTAACTTAGGCTGGGGCCATGGTGCCCATGCGCAGGCGTGCGGAAGGTTGGTCAGTGAGCGGGCGCTTACCTGGTCATGTTGGATGGGCCGTGGGGGGCGTGCCTGGGGGAGTCACGGAGCTAGGTCGCCCTCATTTTGCGAACCGCTCACGTGACCGGGCCTGTCACGCCAAGAAATCAGTCTGAACTGATTTCTTGCGCAACGCACGCCCCCCTCCCGCTTCTACGTGCACACGCCCGCACGGTCTGCGGTACCATGGACCCTGCCTAAGGGACGCTGCAGCGTCCCCTCCTGTGCTGGTGCCAGGCCTGGAATCAAATTCAGAGGACATTGCAGGGGGAAGATCAGGGGAAATCTCTCTAGGGAGGTCCCTGCACCTAGTACTATAGGTTACCCCAGTATTCCCCAGTTGGGTATGTTATGTCTCTGTATATGTATTGTTGTTGATTACTGTTTTCCAATAAATTAATCTTCTAAACTCTTTGTTTCAGTGTTTTTGTCAGGCGATATTGATCTCTGGTATTAGTCCTGTTCGCCCGTGACATTTATATACAGGATGGGGAGTTGGTATTTATATATATGATGGGGAGTATTTATATAACGAGGGGTTATATATACTCACAAACACTGTGGGCCTTTGCTCTTTATGATCCGACAAGCCCCCTGGTTGCAGTTCACTATATCAGGGGCTTGGTCACTGCAGAGAGATAGGCACGTCAGTCCGGACGCGGTGACTTTGGGGAAGTAATATTGCTTGAAGCCTTCTTCTATCCGCTCTGTGCAGAGAGCTGAGGGGCAGGAAGAGGGAGAGCAAGGGGAAAGCAGGGGGTCAGCATGGAGATCAGGGGGGCAGGAAGGAGAGCAGGGGTCAGCATGGATATCAGGGGGGCAGGAAGGAGAGCAGGGGGTCAGCATGGAGAGCAGAGGGGCAGGAAGGAGAGCAGGGGGGCAGCAGGGGGGCAGGAAGGAGAGCAGGGGGTCAGCATGGAGAGCAGGGGGGCAGGATGGAGGAGAGGGGGTGGGGGGCAGAACAGAGTCGAGCAAGGGAATCAGCAATAAGGAGACCAGGGGTGCAGGAAGTAGTAGAGGCGGGGGCAGGAAGATGGAGGTAAGGGAGAGGGGGGCAGAATGGAGGGGATCCGGGGGTTGAAAGTTGGGGATGATGGAAGCAAGGAATAAGGCCCAATGGAGGTGAGGGGGTGGGGAAGGGGTATGTACATGGGCAGGATGAGGTGAGGGGACGGGGAAGGGGTATGTACATGGGCAGGATGAGGTGAGGGGACGGGGAAGGGGTATGTACATGGGCAGGATGAGGTGAGGGGACGGGGAAGGGGTATGTACGTGGGCAGGATGAAAGACTCACCTTCAGCATCTGGAACCTCTGTAGTTTCGATTCGCGTAACATTAGAAATACACAGGTCGGCTGTGAAAAGAACAGGTTGGGTGAGGTTGTAGGGGAAGCCTGTATACAATAATACTGCAGACACAATAAGACAGATACACACACAGACACAGACACAGACAAGTGAGATGTAAGGGTGGCAGACACAGGAACTGCAGGAAATTGGGGAATGAATGAAAATAGACACACAGACACACAATCAGAAACATACGCACCCAGTCATACAAAAGGACACACAATCAGAAACATACGCACCCAGTCATACAAAAGGACACACAATCAGAAACATACGCACCCAGTCATACAAAAGGACACACAATCAGAAACTTACGCACCCAGTCATACAAAAGGACACACAATCAGAAACTAACGCACCCAGTCATTGTATTGTATTGTATGTCTTTATTTATATAGCGCCAAAAGTGTACTCGGCGCTTCACAAAGAATACAGTACAGGGAATTATAATTATACAATAAGTGCAGCAAAATCAGACAATAGGAAAGGAAATCCCTGCCCTGAAGAGCTTACAATCTAAGGGGTTTAATGGGAAACTTACAGAGACAGCAGGTGAGGGAGTAAGTGCTGTAGATGGCAGTGCTTGGCCACACTGGGGGGTAGGAGTGACTGAGTGTGGGACACTGGCCATGAGTGCAGGCTATTGGGATGCTTGATTTGTGGGGTAAAATTTAAGGAAGGTCAGTGTTAAATGAAAAGGTTAACACCATTTACAGGGGAAGAGATGGCAGGGAGGCATGAGTGAGATCAGGTGTGTATGTCTGGCTTCAGGCTATGGGGAGATCCCCAGCAGTGGGAAGGAGTAGATAGAGGGTGTAAATAAAGGATTTGTGTGGGTGTTTTTTATTGAGGGGTAAATAAGTTGTTGGGAGAGAGGTGTATAAATAACGGTGCAGTGGGGAGTTGAGATATTGTAGAGAACAGAAATGCTCACAAAGGAGTGAGGAAACAGTAAACAGAAAAAGAAATAGGGAGGGCATAGTAGGAGAGTTCCAAGGTACTGGAGGATAAAAGTGTACAAATAAATCACAGATGTTAAAAGTGAATGTCTCACAGCGGCAACGTTGTAATGCAGAGTCCAGATCTTCCTCCAATCTTCACCTCCAATTTCACCTCCAAAATTAACTCTTTTAGACACTTTTGATGTACACTTATGATGTGACGCTTTTGATGTTACACAGCCTTATGGCTAAATAGCCATGCTGCAGTGACTTAAGTACCCTATTCACATGCATTTGACTAACACTTAAGGGAGGGGTTTGTCTAATCAACTCAGACTTACAAAATAGTTAATTAGATTATCATTTCTCTCTCAATTGATAGGAATCAGCTCACAAACATACCACAAAAGCCAATTCAATCTTAATTTCTCTGGTTGGTAGAATGCAGCTCAATGACACATACAACAGGTCACACAATCAGAAACAATCTGATAGATACTGCAGACACAAAGTCATTTACACAGATGCACCATGGAAAACAATCGGACGGACGGACGGACGGACACACACACTAGCAGATTTTGATTAAACGCCAAAACATAGAAACCGTTACTCAATACAGGCATACCCTGCATGGGGATAGGCTAAACCATAATACTGAGTTAAGTTATGGTGAGTAAAAAAAGTGACAAAAACCCTCCACAGGAAAGCAAATATGCAAATATAGCTGTATGCTCATCTGCATGTCTTAGGCAGGTCTGCAACCCCGCCTTTCCCCATTATCACCCAGCATACAGCACTTCCACTGCAGCAAGGAAGTCTGTGGGTGGTTTTCTGGGTATGCACCTTAACCCTGGCTGTGCTCAAAGCTGTGACCATGCAGCAAGCTTAAGCCTATAGGGAACCATGTTAAAAATGGTTATTGAGGCAAAAAGTGACACTGTGTGCTCATTTGCATGTCATTTCCCAGAATTCCTTGCTGCAGTGGAAGTGCTGTATGCTGGGTGATAATGGGGAAAGGCGGGGTTGCAGACCTGCCTAAGACATGCAGATGAGCATACAGCTATATTTGCATATATATATATATACTAGCTGAGAGCCCCGGCGTTGCCCGGGATGTTTGTGGTGTGGGTGTGGCATTTGGGTGGGGAGTGGTCCACACGGCCCATGTGCGGTGGTAGTCCTGCTGTGGCTGTACTGATGGTGATTGTATCGGTGTGCTGATTTGGGAGGGTTTGGTGCTGATGTGGGGGTACGGATGTGGGTGTGCCGATGGGGGAGGTGCAAAGGTGGCGATGTGTGGGTGCTGATGGTGTTGATGGGGGCTGGGAATGGCGGGGAGCCGAGAATGCCAGTGTGCTGGGGGGGCATGGGATACCGGTGTGCTGATGCTGGGGATAGTGTGTGTGTGTATACATGTTTGTGTGTATTTATTGTATGTGTGTGTGTGTGTGTGTATACATGTGTGTGTGTGTATGTGTACGTGTGTGTGTGTATACATGTGTGTGTATACATGTGTGTGTGTGTGTATACATGTGTGTATGTATACATGTGTGTATGTATACATTGTGTGTATGTATACATTGTGTGTATACAACATGTTTGTGTGTGTGTGTGTGTGTGTGTCTGTGTGTGTGTGTGTGTGTCCCTGTGTGTGTGTGTGTCCCTGTGTGTGTGTGTTTGTGTCCCTGTGTGTCCTTTGGCCCGTCACTCCGCCTCAGGCCAATGAGAGGTGTGTGGGGGCGGGCCAAGGGACCAATGAGATTTCCCCTAGGCAGGCAGGCATACAGTGCTTTCAATTATATAGTATAAGATATATATATATATATATATATATATATATATTGGTTCCCAGCAGTCAGTAAGAAAAAACAGACAAAAGCGTCAATTTCGAAATAGCAACGATACATTGAAAAAAAATGATACAGATCCATAGCCAATCCTAATAATGGCTTAGAGGATACCGATAACCAATAAGTGAATAATAAAGTGGGAGAGGGGTGTGGAGGGAAAACAAGAGGAACAATACAGAGAGGGGAAAAAAAGAAGAGGGGGGGGGGGGGTGGGGAGGGGTTAAAGACAACGTATAACAAACGCTAAGGTCAAGGTGATAATACAGGGGGGCAACGTTTCGGGGACCCTTCTTCAGGCCCGTTCCCACAGACTGGAATGGCCCATGGTACTTCCCTAAATCATACACCTCCACCCAGAACACCTCTCAAATTACAAAAAAAATGACAAAGACTGCTAAGCAGGGCCTATTCCAGCTCCAACCCAGTGTTAAACAATGAGAGTAAATGCCCCCCTAGCCAGCCCGCGCCTGCGTATGGCTCATGGCAAACTACCGCACAGTCAGGAAGAATGTGACAAACAACCACACACTGATACACGGTTACGCACACGACAAATGACACTTACTGGTATTAGTGATATCGCTGCAGTTGTTATTAGTCACGAGCTCCTTCAGAGTTTCCGTCACCAGATTGAACGTAGCGTCGTAATCCTCGGTCACCGTGGTGTTCTCCTTATATTCAATCTCCACAATCACATCGTGATCCACGACAATACTCCCCTGCCTACCACAAGCAACAGAGGGATGTGTGCATGGGAGTAACGCAGCAACACGCAGCAGGGGTCGTGTGCAGAGCAGTAACAAGGCATAGTAACAGTGGGTAAGGAAAGAGTAACAATCCATAGAGCAGTAACAAAACCTTAGCAATCTCGTGGTAAGAAAAGAGTAACAATCCATAGAGCAGTAACAAGGTTTAGTAACAGAGGGATATATACATGGGGGTAACAAGGCAATACACAGGGGTCGTGAGCAGAGCAGTAACAAGGCTTAGTAACAGAGGGTAAGCAAAGAGTAACAATAAACAGAGCAGTAACAAGGATTAGTAGTAATACACATACCTCACAGACAAGATGATCACGTCTTTGTAACCCGGGACACTACTATAAACGGATTTCATCTGTACAACGAGAGAGGTGAGGGGTCGCAGGTCAAAGTTTACACAGGGTTAGATGTCACAGGGATAGTCACACAGGGTTATAGGTTACAGGTTGAAGGTCACACAGATGGTTACAGGGTACAGTTAGAGGTCACACAGGGTTATTAAAGTTTACAGGTTAAGGTCCCACAGATGGTTAAAGAGTAGAGTTAGAGGTCACACAGGGTTAGAGGTTACATGTAAAGGTCACAGAGGGTTAAACGTTACATGTACACGCATGAGCCATGTCAGGCCGCTCACTCACCTTGTCCTTAAAATCCTGACTGAAGCTCTGATACTCCTCACTGGCATTATTACTCAGCTCCGGGGTAAACTCTTTCTGAATTTTGACCTCCACTTTCACAACGGTTTCAACGGTGGTACCTGTGAGGGGAGCGACACGCCATGAGGAACCGGCACGCAGTGAGGAACCGAGCTGTATACTCCATAAAGGGAGGAGAACAGGGTGTGCGTGTCTCTTTCCCATAAAGGCGAGGCCAACTTTATTCCTAGCCGCATACTCCGTGAAGGTATTGAAAGGTATCGTGTTACTGATACATTCCTACACACGGGGTAGATACTGTTCTGCTTGGAGGCGTCTGGCACATACGTTCAGGCTCTGAGCTCTTTACCAAGTCTCCAATTAACAAATAGAGATATACAGGCATACCCCGGTTTAAGGACACTCACTTTAAGTACACTCGCGAGTAAGGACATATCGCCCAATAGGCAAACGGCAGCTCGCGCATGCGCCTGTCAGCACGTCCTGAACAGCAACGCCGGCTCCCTACCTGTACCGAAGCTGTGCGCAAGCGGGGGAGACTCTAGAGCCTGTTACGCATGCATTATTTACATCAGTTAGGCACATATATGACGATTGCAGTACAGTACATGCATCGATAAGTGGGGAAAAAGGCAGTGCTTCAGTTTAAGTACATTTTGGCTTTACATACATGTTCCGGTCCCATTGCGAAAGTTAATGCGGGGTTACGCCTGTAATACATTTCTGTGGCAGTCTGAAGTTCACTCTCTACTGAAAAGGGGGCGAGTGTCTCTGACTGACGTAAATTAGAGAAATATGTGAACAGTATAGGGGGATCATCATTTTCCCGGGACAAATGTTGACCTTACGCGGTCGGCGCTTGTTATTGGCGCACGCTCGGCTGACGCCTGCAGGATACGTCAGCGCAACCAAAAAACGGGACGTTTACTACAATTTCGGGACGCCGGACAAAGAACAAAAAAAACGGGGCTGTCCCCGCTGAACCGGGACCTCTGGTCACCCTAGTACAGTGTGTATCATTTTTGTTCACTAACGCACTTGTGCACACGCGGCATTCCTTCGTAACGCGGAGGGAACCTTGTCTCTGGCGTTTATAACGTAGCATTAGGCTACCTTCATTTAACCCTTTAGGACTATGGTGACCACACGTCCCCGGTTTAGCCGGGTACAGCGCCCCCCGGATCTTCATTAAACGTCGCGGTGTCCCGAAACGTTTCTCGAAATCGTTTAAGTGTCTCGGTTTTTAGCTTTGCGCTGAACTCACTTAAAACTCTTAAAAATACACGTTTTGTATGTGACTGATCGTACCAAAGAGTAAAACATTTGAAATATATTGGCAGACTCTCGTTAAAACGACGTATTACTGTAAACCAAACGCTCATTTATAGACTTTGTGTTGTGTATCTAAAGAGCGGGGTAATTTGGGGTCAATTTGATGCTAAGGCGCACACACAAGGAATTTACAGTTACTATACATATAGAAGTGCAAAGAGCCAAAACACGCGTTGTAAGGCAAACTTCTTTGCGTTTTGGCACGGAAATTGTGTTTGTGATTTTTAATTAAAAACATCACCATCACAAATACAATTTCTGTGACAAAACAGTGACAAAAGACAAGGAAGTTTAACTTACAATGTGCGTGCTCGGCACACACACTTTTTTGCTGTTACAGTTTGTTCACCCCCATCACATTTGGTGTTTATAAGGATATATTAAAGTAATTTAAACTAGTCATATACCCTACTTTGTCCCTGGGGGGGAGGCGGGGGGGAAGGCGTGGATTCTACATATATAGTATTAGGCATCATTGGTCTTTGCCCCATGCTGGTCTTTAATTACCTACACTAGTATCCTTGATACATCTATATCAGACCAGTGCACACGATTGGGTTCTCTGTTTTTATTTCACCGTGGAGTTAAAATCACAATCGTTGTGTATGGTGGCTGCATCTGTAGGTACCTGCTAGAATGAGGTTTGCCTTGCCAGGGGGGACAGACTTAATCATTTTCTGAACTGCTAAACTGGCTACTTTTGTTATTGGACTTAGAATCAACATGTAGACATCAAACTAGCAAATCGCCAGCCAGTTCGGGAGGGATGCAGGCATTGCGTATGTGTTTTCGAAGAACCCACGGGCATATATACCCGTGTGACCTATATAATGATACCGAGATCGGTATAGATAAATCAGGAACCACGAGGACCTCGTATGCCAGAGGAATTGCTAAAGTTATGATTACAGAAAAATGGTGATGCCCTATGGCAGGAGTGGGCTACACCGGCTATCAGGGGGCTACCCACAGCTCTGCTCCAGCACAGGGGGTGCAGTCTTGGACTGAGCCACTTGTGCAGAAGCAGGTGTATCCTGCAAACGTGGCCTGTTGGTGGCCCTTGAGGACAGGAGCTGCTCCAACATATCACGGGATAAAGTAAATATAGGATTATACCCATAGCCAGGGGTGGGAAAAAAAGTCCATATATAGGTAAAGAAACATAGTTTGCAAAAACTGTTACCGACTCATGGGAGATAATATATCACAATATCCACAGTGGGGGAAATGTCTCACGAACCCCTCGTTAAATACTCACTGATCACGACTCGGTCCAAGATGAACTCGCACAAGGGGCCGTAGAAATCGTCACGGCAAATACATTTAACGGAATCCGGGGTCCCTCCGTTCTGACACGCCACTGAGGGGAAAATAATATATATATATATACTGTATATGTATGGATTGAAATGGAGCCAAATGTACAGTAACTGAGACGTGGACAAGGGGACACAGCAGGACATGGTGGCGCTACTCCATAAGGGACAATCTGGAGCCCCGAATACACCTTGCAGCACATTAACTTGCATGGGATATAATGTGTCGTGTAGCACCCCTTAGTAAATATGGGCCTATATGTATAAGACAAAGAACATCGTGGACCAGATCTACTAAGCACAGACCCGGGCAAGACTGATTTCCCCCCCGAGTCTCACACATAAGGGCTCTGTCTCCCGGTCTCACGTAGCACAAGGCCAAATCTCACTCTAACGAGAGACCTGAGAGTCCTAAACCCTCATCCCTCAGAGTGTCCTAACTACACCCAATCGCGTCATAACCCCGGCCCTTGTGCCATAACCCTGCTCATTGTGCCATAACCCTGCTCATTGGGTAATAACCCTGCCCATTGGGTAATAACCCTGCCCCTTGTGCCGCAACCCCGCCCCTTATGCCAAAACGCCACCCCTTGTGCCATAACCCCGCCCCCTGTGCCATAACTCATCCCCTTCTTCAGACAATACTCGACCCCCTGCATCGTGAAGCCCGCTTAACTCCATGTTATCTCACTAGCACAGGCTTAACTCCATGTTATCTCATTAGCACAGGCTTAACACCATGTTATCTCATTAGCACAGGCTTAACACCATGTTATCTCATTAGTACAGGCTTAACACCATGTTATCTCATTAGCACAGGCTTAACACCATGTTATCTCATTAGCACAGGCTTAACACCATGTTATCTCATTAGCACAGGCTTAACACCATGTTATCTCATTAGCACAGGCTTAACACCATGTTATCTCATTAGCACAGGCTTAACACCATGTTATCTCATTAGCACAGGCTTAACTCCATGTTATCTCATTAGCACGGGCTTAACTCCACGTTATCTCATTAGCACAGACTTAAATCCATGTTATCTCATTAGCACGGGCTTAACACCACGTTATCTCATTAGCACAGGCTTAACTCCATGTTATCTCATTAGCACAGGCTTAACTCCATGTTATCTCATTAGCACAGGCTTAACTCCATGTTATCTCATTAGCACAGGCTTAACACCATGTTATCTCATTAGCACAGGCTTAACACCATGTTATCTCATTAGCACGGGCTTAGCTCCATGTTATCTCATTAGCACAGACTTAACTCCATGTTATCTCACTAGCACAGGCTTAACTCCACGTTATCTCATTAGCACAGGCTTAACTCCATGTTATCTCATTAGCACAGGCTTAACTCCACGTTATCTCATTAGCACAGGCTTAACTCCATGTTATCTCATTAGCACAGGCTTAACTCCACGTTATCTCATTAGCACAGGCTTAACTCCACGTTATCTCATTAGCACAGGCTTAACTCCACGTTATCTCATTAGCACAGGCTTAACTCCACGTTATCTCATTAGCACAGGCTTAACTCCATGTTATCTCATTAGCACAGAATTTATTCCATGTTATCTCACCAGCACAGGCTTAACTCCATGTTATCTCACTAGCACAGGCTTAACTCCACGTTATCTCATTAGCACAGGCTTAACTCCATGTTATCTCATTAGCACAGGCTTAACACCATGTTATCTCATTAGCACAGGCTTAACTCCATGTTATCTCATTAGCACAGGCTTAACTCCATGTTATCTCATTAGCACAGGCTTAACTCCACGTTATCTCATTAGCACAGACTTAACACCATGTTATCTCATTAGCACAGGCTTAACTCCATGTTATCTCACTAGCACAGGCTTAACTCCATGTTATCTCACTAGCAAGGCTTAACTCCATGTTATCTCACTAGCACAGGCTTAACTCCATGTTATCTCATTAGCACAGGCTTAACACCATGTTATCTCATTAGCACAGGCTTAACTCCATGTTATCTCATTAGCACAGGCTTAACTCCATGTTATCTCATTAGCACAGGCTTAACTCCATGTTATCTCATTAGCACAGGCTTAACTCCATGTTATCTCATTAGCACAGGCTTAACTCCATGTTATCTCATTAGCACAGGCTTAACTCCATGTTATCTTATTAGCACAGGCTTAACTCCATGTTATCTCATTAGCACAGGCTTAACTCCATGTTATCTCATTAGCACAGGCTTAACTCCATGTTATCTCATTAGCACAGACTTAACACCATGTTATCTCATTAGCACAGGCTTAACTCCATGTTATCTCATTAGCACAGACTTAACACCATGTTATCTCATTAGCACAGGCTTAACACCATGTTATCTCATTAGCACAGGCTTAACTCCATGTTATCTCATTAGCACAGGCTTAACTCCATGTTATCTCATTAGCACAGGCTTAACTCCACGTTATCTCATTAGCACAGGCTTAACTCCATGTTATCTCATTAGCACAGGCTTAACTCCATGTTATCTCATTAGCACAGACTTAACACCATGTTATCTCATTAGCACAGGCTTAACTCCATGTTATCTCATTAGCACAGGCTTAACTCCATGTTATCTCATTAGCACAGGCTTAACTCCATGTTATCTCATTAGCACAGGCTTAACTCCATGTTATCTCCTTATAGCAGGATGTCCCCCAAGCGGGGAGAGAGCAGGGCTGTTGCTAGGGGGCTGGGCAGCTTCTCCCATCCCGATTGGCAGCTGCTGGGTAATGCAGCAAATCAGGAGGAGGTGTCAGGAGACCTGGGGGTGTGGCCAAGGAGAGGAGGAAACAACATGGAGGCGAGAGAGGGGGTCAGCAAGGCAGCGCCTGTTTTTAAAATGGCTTCATTCTCAAATAGGCTCGTCCGGGGATAACGAGAAATTATTGGCGATGTATTTCACGGCGGGACTTATTATTAGTATTATTATTATTACTATTACATGGGAGCGGTGCGATCAGCCTGTTTGAAGCTTACTAAATGAGTCCCTTTAGTATTTATACCATGCCCCCAACAACTATTGAGAGAAGCTCATCAATACTTACATGGTGGTTTCGTTGTTGTTGGAGTAGTTGTTGTGGGAGTAGTTGTGGTGGGAGTAGTTGTGGTGGGAGTAGTTGTGGTGGGAGTAGTGGTGGTGGGAGTAGTGGTGGTGGGAGTAGTGGTGGTGGGAGTAGTTGTGGTGGGAGTAGTGGTGGTGGGAGTAGTTGTGGTTGGAGTAGTGGTGGGAGTAGTTGTGGTGGGAGTAGTTGTGGTGGGAGTAGTTGTGGTTGGAGTAGTGGTGGTGGGAGTAGTTGTGGTGGGAGTAGTTGTGGTGGGAGTAGTTGTGGTGGGAGTAGTGGTGGTGGGAGTATTTGTTGTGATAGTAGTTGTGGTGGGAGTAGTTGTGGTGATAGTAGTTGTGGTAGGAGTAGTTGTGGTGGGAGTAACTTGTGAGGTAGTAGCAGTTGGGGTTATAGATGGAGGGATAGTTGTATGGAATGGTGTGGTCTCAGCGGCTGTGGTTGTTCTCCATTGTGCTGTGGTCTCAGAGGCAGTGGTTGTTCCCCATAGTGCTGTGGTCTCAGCGGCTGTGGTTGTTCCCCATGGTGCTGTGGTCTCAGCGGCTGTGGTTGTTTCCATTGATGGTGTTGTATCAGTGGCTGTGGTGGTTTCCCCAGGGGCTGTGGTCTCAGCGGCTGTAGTGGTTTCATGTGGTGCTGTGGTCTCTGTGGCTGTGGTGGTATCGCCTTGTGCTGCTGTCTTAGGGGCTGTAGTTGTTCCCTGTGGTGCTGTGGTGGTTTCTCCTGGTGCTGTGGTTGCCGCGGCTGTGGTGGTTTCCCCTGGTGTTGTAGTCTCAGTGGCTGTGGTTGTTTCCCCGGGAGGTGTGGTCTCTGTGTTTGTGGTGGTTTCCTCTGGGACTGTGGTCTCCGCAGCTGTGGTAGTTTCCAATGGTGCTGTGGTCTCAACGGCTGTGGTCTCGATGGCTGTGGTTGCTTCCCCCGGTGCTGTGGTCTCAGCGCCTGTGGTAGTTTCTATTTGTGCTGTGGTCTCAGCGACTGTGGTGGTTTCACCAGGTGATGTGGTCTTAGCGGCTGTAGTGGTTTCACCTGGTGCTGTGGTCTCAGAAGCTGTGGTTGTTTCTATCTGTGCTGTGGTCTCAGTGTCTGTGGTGGTATCACCTTGTGCTGCTGTCTGAGGAGCTGTAGTTGTTCCCTGTGGTGCTGTGGTAGTTTCCCTTGGTGCTGTGGTTTCAGACTCTGTGGTTATTTGTATTTGTGCTGTGGTCTCCGCACCTGTGGAGGTTTCCCCTGGTGTTGTAGTCTCTGTGGCTGTGGAGGTTTCTTCTGGGGCTGTGGTCTCAGCGGGTTTGGTGGTCGCACCAGGTGTGGTCGTCTCTGCAGCTGTGGTAGTTTCCAATGCGGCTGTGGTTTCCACTGCTGTGGTCTCAGTGGCGGTTGTAGTTTTGCCAAGTGTTGTGGTCTCAGTAGCTGTGGTGGTTTCTATTTTTGCTGTGGTCTCAACGTCTGTGGTGGTTTCCTGTGGTGCTGTGGTCTCAGCAGCTGTGGTGGTTTCCTGTGGTGCTGTGGTCTCAGCAGCTGTGGTGGTTTCTATTTGTGCTGTGGTCTCAACGTCTGTGGTGGTTTCCTGTGGTGCTGTGGTCTCAGCAGCTGTGGTGGTTTTCTGTGGTGCTGTGGTCTTAGCAGCTGTGGTTGTTTCCTGTGGTGCTGTGGTCTCAGCAGCTGTGGTAGTTTCTATTTGTGCTGTGGTCTCAACATCTGTGGTTGTTTCTATTTGTGTTGTGGTCTCAGCGTCTGTGGTAGTTTCCTCTGGTGCTGTGGTTTCAGCGTCTGTGGTTGTTTCTATTTGTGCTGTGGTCTCAGCGGCTGTGGTAGTTTCCTCTGGTGCTGTGGTCTCAACGTCTGTGGTAGTTTCTATTTGTGCTGTGGTCTCAGCGACTGTGGTGGTATCGCCTTGTGCTGCTGTCTCAGGGGCTGTAGTTGTTCCCTGTGGTGCTGTGGTGGTTTCTCCTGGTGCTGTGGTTGCCGCGGCTGTGGTGGTTTCCCCTGGTGTTGTAGTCTCAGTGGCTGTGGTTGTTTCCCCGGGAGGTGTGGTCTCTGTGTTTGTGGTGGTTTCCTCTGGGGCTGTGGTCTCCGCAGCTGTGGTAGTTTCCAATGGTGCTGTGGTCTCAACGGCTGTGGTCTCGATGGCTGTGGTTGCTTCCCCCGGTGCTGTGGTCTCAGCGCCTGTGGTAGTTTCTATTTGTGCTGTGGTCTCAGCGACTGTGGTGGTTTCACCAGGTGATGTGGTCTTAGCGGCTGTAGTGGTCTCACCTGGTGCTGTGGTCTCAGAAGCTGTGGTTGTTTCTATCTGTGCTGTGGTCTCAGTGGCTGTGGTGGTATCACCTTGTGCTGCTGTCTGAGGGGCTGTAGTTGTTCCCCGTGGTGCTGTGGTAGTTTCCCTTGGTGCTGTGGTTTCAGACTCTGTGGTTATTTGTATTTGTGCTGTGGTCTCCGCACCTGTGGAGGTTTCCCCTGGTGTTGTAGTCTCTGTGGCTGTGGAGGTTTCTTCTGGGGCTGTGGTCTCAGCGGGTTTGGTGGTCGCACCAGGTGTGGTCGTCTCTGCAGCTGTGGTAGTTTCCAATGCTGCTGTGGTTTCCACTGCTGTGGTCTCAGTGGCGGTTGTAGTTTTGCCAAGTGTTGTGGTCTCAGCAGCTGTGGTGGTTTCTATTTGTGCTGTGGTCTCAACGTCTGTGGTGGTTTCCTGTGGTGCTGTGGTCTCAGCAGCTGTGGTGGTTTCTATTTGTGCTGTGGTCTCAACGTCTGTGGTGGTTCCCTGTGGTGCTGTGGTCTCAGCAGCTGTGGTGGTTTTCTGTGGTGCTGTGGTCTTAGCAGCTGTGGTGGTTTCCTGTGGTGCTGTGGTCTCAGCAGCTGTGGTAGTTTCTATTTGTGCTGTGGTCTCAACATCTGTGGTTGTTTCTATTTGTGTTGTGGTCTCAGCGTCTGTGGTAGTTTCCTCTGGTGCTGTGGTTTCAGCGTCTGTGGTTGTTTCTATTTGTGCTGTGGTCTCAGCGGCTGTGGTAGTTTCCTCTGGTGCTGTGGTCTCAACGTCTGTGGTAGTTTCTATTTGTGCTGTGGTCTCAGCGACTGTGGTGGTATCGCCTTGTGCTGCTGTCTCAGGGGCTGTAGTTGTTCCCTGTGGTGCTGTGGTGGTTTCTCCTGGTGCTGTGGTTGCCGCGGCTGTGGTGGTTTCCCCTGGTGTTGTAGTCTCAGTGGCTGTGGTTGTTTCCCCGGGAGGTGTGGTCTCTGTGTTTGTGGTGGTTTCCTCTGGGGCTGTGGTCTCCGCAGCTGTGGTAGTTTCCAATGGTGCTGTGGTCTCAACGGCTGTGGTCTCGATGGCTGTGGTTGCTTCCCCCGGTGCTGTGGTCTCAGCGCCTGTGGTAGTTTCTATTTGTGCTGTGATCTCAGCGACTGTGGTGGTTTCACCAGGTGATGTGGTCTTAGCGGCTGTAGTGGTCTCACCTGGTGCTGTGGTCTCAGAAGCTGTGGTTGTTTCTATCTGTGCTGTGGTCTCAGTGGCTGTGGTGGTATCACCTTGTGCTGCTGTCTGAGGGGCTGTAGTTGTTCCCCGTGGTGCTGTGGTAGTTTCCCTTGGTGCTGTGGTTTCAGACTCTGTGGTTATTTGTATTTGTGCTGTGGTCTCCGCACCTGTGGAGGTTTCCCCTGGTGTTGTAGTCTCTGTGGCTGTGGAGGTTTCTTCTGGGGCTGTGGTCTCAGCGGGTTTGGTGGTCGCACCAGGTGTGGTCGTCTCTGCAGCTGTGGTAGTTTCCAATGCTGCTGTGGTTTCCACTGCTGTGGTCTCAGTGGCGGTTGTAGTTTTGCCAAGTGTTGTGGTCTCAGCAGCTGTGGTGGTTTCTATTTGTGCTGTGGTCTCAACGTCTGTGGTGGTTTCCTGTGGTGCTGTGGTCTCAGCAGCTGTGGTGGTTTCCTGTGGTGCTGTGGTCTCAGCAGCTGTGGTAGTTTCTATTTGTGCTGTGGTCTCAACGTCTGTGGTGGTTTCCTGTGGTGCTGTGGTCTCAGCAGCTGTTGTGGTTTTCTGTGGTGCTGTGGTCTTAGCAGCTGTGGTGGGTTCCTGTGGTGCTGTGGTCTCAGCAGCTGTGGTAGTTTCTATTTGTGCTGTGGTCTCAACATCTGTGGTTGTTTCTATTTGTGTTGTGGTCTCAGCTGCTGTGGTAGTTTCTATTTGTGCTGTGGTCTCAGTCTCTATGGTAGTTTCTATTTGTGCTGTGGTTTCAACATCTGTGGTTGTTTCTATTTGTGCTGTGGTCTCAGCGTCTGTGGTAGTTTCTATTTGTGCTGTGGTCTCAACGTCTGTCGTGGTTTCTTCTGTTGCTGTGGTCTCAGCGTCTGTGGTAGTTTCCTCTGGTGCTGTGGTTTCAGCGTCTGTGGTTGTTTCTATTTGTGCTGTGGTCTCAACGTCTGTGGTAGTTTCTATTTGTGCTGTGGTCTCAGCGACTGTGGTGGTTTCACCAGGTGATGTGGTCATAGCGGCTGTAGTGGTTTCACCTGGTGCTGTGGTCTCAGAAGCTGTGGTTGTTTCTATCTGTGCTGTGGTCTCAGTGTCTGTGGTGGTATCACCTTGTGCTGCTGTCTGAGGGGCTGTAGTTGTTCCCCGTGGTGCTGTGGTAGTGTCCCTTGGTGCTGTGGTTTCAGACTCTGTGGTTATTTGTATTTGTGCTGTGGTCTCCGCTCCTGTGGAGGTTTCCCCTGGTGTTGTAGTCTCTGTGGCTGTGGAGGTTTCTTCTGGGGCTGTGGTCTCAGTGGGTTTGGTGGTCGCACCAGGTGTGGTGGTCTCAGTGGCTGTTGTGGTTTCATGTGGTACTATTGTCTCTGCAGCTGTGGTAGTTTCTAATGCTGCTGTGGATTCCACTGCTGTGGTCTCAGTGGCGGTTGTAGTTTTGCCAAGTGTTGTGGTCTCAGCAGCTGTGGTGGTTTCTATTTGTGCTGTGGTCTCAACGTCTGTGGTGGTTTCTTGTGGTGCTGTGGTCTCAGCAGCTGTGGTGGTTTCCTGTGGTGCTGTGGTCTCAGCAGCTGTGGTGGTTTCCTGTGGTGCTGTGGTCTCAGCAGCTGTGGTGGTTTCCTGTGGTGCTGTGGTCTCAGCAGCTGTGGTAGTTTCTATTTGTGCTGTGGTCTCAACGTCTGTGGTAGTTTCTATTTGTGATGTGGTCTCAGCTGCTGTGGTACTTTCTGTTTGTGCTGTGGTCTCAACGTCTGTGGTGGTTTCTATTTGTGCTGTGGTACCAATGTCTGTGGTGGTTTCCTGTGGTGCTGTGGTCTCAGCAGCTGTGGTGGTTTCTATTTGTGCTGTGGTCTCAACGTATGTGGTGGTTTCCAGTGGTGCTATGGTCTCAGCAGCTGTGGTGGTTTCCTGTGGTGCTGTGGTCTTAGCAGCTGTGGTGGTTTCCTGTGGTGCTGTGGTCTCAGCAGCTGTGGTAGTTTCTATTTGTGCTGTGGTCTCAACGTCTGTGGTAGTTTCTATTTGTGCTGTGGTCTCAACATCTGTGCTTGTTTCTATTTGTGTTGTGGTCTCAGCTGCTGTGGTAGTTTCTATTTGTGCTGTGGTCTCAGTCTCTGTGGTAGTTTCTATTTGTGCTGTGGTCTCAGCGTCTGTGGTAGTTTCTATTTGTGCTGTGGTCTCAACGTCTGTCGTGGTTTCTTCTGGTGCTGTGGTCTCAACTTCTGTGGTAGTTTCTATTTGTGCTGTGGTCTCAGCATCTGTGGTAGTTTCTATTTGTGCTGTGGTCTCAGCAACTGTGGTGGTTTCACCAGGTGATGTGGTCTTAGCGGCTGTAGTGGTTTCACCTGGTGCTGTGGTCTCAGAAGCTGTGGTTGTTTCTATCTGTGCTGTGGTCTCAGTGTCTGTGGTGGTATCACCTTGTGCTGCTGTCTGAGGAGCTGTAGTTGTTCCCTGTGGTGCTGTGGTAGTTTCCCTTGGTGCTGTGGTTTCAGACTCTGTGGTTATTTGTATTTGTGCTGTGGTCTCCGCACCTGTGGAGGTTTCCCCTGGTGTTGTAGTCTCTGTGGCTGTGGAGCTTTCTTCTGGGGCTGTGGTCTCAGTGGGTTTGGTGGTCGCACCAGGTGGGGTGGTCTCAGTGGCTGTTGTGGTTTCATGTGGTACTATTGTCTCTGCAGCTGTGGTAGTTTCCAATGCTGCTGTGGTTTCCACTGCTGTGGTCTCAGTGGCGGTTGTAGTTTTGCCAAGTGTTGTGGTCTCAGCAGCTGTGGTGGTTTCTATTTGTGCTGTGGTCTCAACGTCTGTGGTGGTTTCCTGTGGTGCTGTGGTCTCAGCAGCTGTGGTGGTTTCCTCTGGTGCTGTGGTCTCAGCGTCTGTGGTAGTTTCTATTTGTGCTGTGGCCTCAACATCTGTGGTTGTTTCTACTTGTTCTGTGGTTTCAACATCTGTGGTTGTTTCTATTTGTGCTGTGGTCTCAGCGGCTGTGGTTGTTTCTACTTGTTCTGTGGTCTCAGTGGCTGTGGTTGTTTCTATTTGTGCTGTGGTCTCAACATCTGTGGTGGTTTCGCCAGGTGCTGTGGTCTCAGCGGCTGTGGTGGTTTCTTCTGGTGCTGTGGTCTCAGTTGCTGTGGTGGTTTCTATTTGTGCTGTGGTCTCAACGTCTGTGGTGGTTTCGCCAGGTGCTGTGGTCTCAGCAGCTGTGGTAGTTTTGTCTGTTGCTGTGGTCTCAACATCTGTGGTAGTTTCCTCTGGTGCTGTGGTCTCAGCTGCTGTGGTAGTTTCTATTTGTGCTGTGGTCTCAACATCTGTCGTGGTTTCCTCTGGTGCTGTGGTCTCAGCTGCTGTGGTAGTTTCTATTTGTGCTGTGGTCTCAGCAGCTGTGGTCATTTCTATTTGTGCTGTGGTCTCAATGTCTGTCGTGGTTTCTTCTGGTGCTGTGGTCTCAACATCTTGGGTAGTTTCTATTTGTGCTGTGGTCTCAACGTCTGTGGTGGTTTCTATTTGTGCTGTGGTCTCAAAGTCTGTGGTGGTTTCCTGTGGTGCTGTGGTCTCAGCAGCTGTGGTGGTTTCCTGTGGTGCTGTGGTCTCAGCAGCTGTGGTGGTTTCCTGTGGTGCTATGGTCTCAGCAGCTGTGGTGGTTTCCTGTGGTGCTGTGGTCTCAGCAGCTGTGGTAGTTTCTATTTGTGCTGTGGTCTCCACGTCTGTGGTAGTTTCTATTTGTGCTGTGGTCTCAACATCTGTGGTTGTTTCTTTTTGTGTTGTGGTCTCAGCTGCTGTGGTAGTTTCTATTTGTGCTGTGGTCTCAGCCTCTGTGGTAGTTTCTATTTGTGCTGTGGTCTCAGCGTCTGTGGTAGTTTCTATTTGTGCTGTGGTCTCAACGTCTGTCGTGGTTTCTTCTGGTGCTGTGGTCTCAGCGTCTGTGGTAGTTTCCTCTGGTGCTGTGGTTTCAGCGTCTGTGGTTGTTTCTATTTGTGCTGTGGTCTCAGCGGCTGTGGTAGTTTCCTCTGGTGCTGTGGTCTCAACGTCTGTAGTAGTTTCCTCTGGTGCTGTGGTCTCAGCGTCTGTAGTAGTTTCCTCTGGTGCTGTGGTCTCAACGTCTGTGGTAGTTTCTATTTGTGCTGTGGTCTCAGTGTCTGTGGTCGTTTCTATTTGTGCTGTGGTCTCAGCATCTGTGGTCGTTTCTATTTGTGCTGTGGTCTCAGCATCTGTGGTAGTTTCTATTTGTGCTGTGGTCTCAACATCTGTGGTAGTTTCTATTTGTGCTGTGGTCTCATCATCTGTCGTGGTATCCTCTGGTGCTGTGGTCTCAGCGTCTGTGGTTGTTTGTATTTGTGCTGTGGTCTCAGCAACTGTGGTCATTTCGCCAGGTGCTGTGGTCTCATCAGCTGTGGTAGTTTTGTCTGTTGCTGTGGTCTCAACATCTGTGGTAGTTTCTTCTGGTGCTGTGGTCTCAGCTGCTGTGGTAGTTTCTATTTGTGCTGTGGTCTCAGCAGCTGTGGTCATTTCTATTTGTGCTGTGGTCTCAACATCTGTGGTAGTTTCCTCTGGTGCTGTGGTCTCAGCGTCTGTCGTGGTTTCTTCTGGTGCTGTGGTCTCAGTGTCTGTGGTCGTTTCTATTTGTGCTGTGGTCTCAACATCTGTGGTAGTTTCCTCTGGTGCTGTGGTCTCAGTTTTTGTGGTCGTTTCTACTTGTGCTGTGGTCTCAGCATCTGTGGTAGTTTCTACTTGTACTGTAGTCTCAGCATCTGTGGTAGTTTCTATTTGTGCTGTGGTCTCAACATCTGTCGTGGTATCCTCTGGTGCGGTGGTCTCAGCGGCTGTGGTGGTTTCACCAGGTGCTGTTGTCTCAGCAGTTGGTATAGTTGTGTCTGTTGCTGTGGTCTCAGCTGCTGTGGTAGTTTCTATTTGTGCTGTGGTCTCAGCTGCTGTAGTAGTTTCTATTTGTGTTGTGGTCTCAACATCTGTCGTGGTATCCTCTGGTGCGGTGGTCTCAGCGGCTGTGGTGGTTTCACCAGGTGCTGTTGTCTCAGCAGTTGGTATAGTTGTGTCTGTTGCTGTGGTCTCAGCTGCTGTGGTAGTTTCTATTTGTGCTGTGGTCTCAGTGTCTGGGGTAGTTTCTATTTGTGCTGTGGTTGTTTCTACTTGTTCTGTGGTTTCAACATCTGTGGTTGTTTCTATTTGTGCTGTGGTCTCAACATCTGTGGTAGTTTCCTCTGGTGCTGTGGTCTCAGCTGCTGTGGTAGTTTCTATTTGTGCTGTGGTCTCAACATCTGTCGTGGTTTCCTCTGGTGCTGTGGTCTCAATGTCTGTCGTGGTTTCTTCTGGTGCTGTGGTCTCAACATCTTGGGTAGTTTCTATTTGTGCTGTGGTCTCAACGTCTGTGGTGGTTTCTATTTGTGCTGTGGTCTCAAAGTCTGTGGTGGTTTCCTGTGGTGCTGTGGTCTCAGCAGCTGTGGTGGTTTCCTGTGGTGCTGTGGTCTCAGCAGCTGTGGTGGTTTCCTGTGGTGCTGTGGTCTCAGCAGCTGTGGTGGTTTCCTGTGGTGCTGTGGTCTCAGCAGCTGTGGTAGTTTCTATTTGTGCTGTGGTCTCCACGTCTGTGGTAGTTTCTATTTGTGCTGTGGTCTCAACATCTGTGGTAGTTTCTATTTGTGCTGTGGTCTCAACATCTGTGGTTGTTTCTTTTTGTGTTGTGGTCTCAGCTGCTGTGGTAGTTTCTATTTGTGATGTGGTCTCAGCCTCTGTGGTAGTTTCTATTTGTGCTGTGGTCTCAGCGTCTGTGGTAGTTTCTATTTGTGCTGTGGTCTCAACGTCTGTCGTGGTTTCTTCTGGTGCTGTGGTCTCAGCGTCTGTGGTAGTTTCCTCTGGTGCTGTGGTTTCAGCGTCTGTGGTTGTTTCTATTTGTGCTGTGGTCTCAGCGGCTGTGGTAGTTTCCTCTGGTGCTGTGGTCTCAACGTCTGTGGTAGTTTCTATTAGTGCTGTGGTCTCAACGTCTGTCGTAGTTTCTTCTGGTGCTGTGGTCTCAGCAGCTGTGGTAGTTTTGTCTGTTGCTGTGGTCTCAACATCTGTGGTAGTTTCCTCTGGTGCTGTGGTCTCAGCTGCTGTGGTAGTTTCTATTTGTGCTGTGGTCTCAACATCTGTCGTGGTTTCCTCTGGTGCTGTGGTCTCAGCTGCTGTGGTAGTTTCTATTTGTGCTGTGGTCTCAGCAGCTGTGGTCATTTCTATTTGTGCTGTGGTCTCAATGTCTGTCGTGGTTTCTTCTGGTGCTGTGGTCTCAACATCTTGGGTAGTTTCTATTTGTGCTGTGGTCTCAACGTCTGTGGTGGTTTCTATTTGTGCTGTGGTCTCAAAGTCTGTGGTGGTTTCCTGTGGTGCTGTGGTCTCAGCAGCTGTGGTGGTTTCCTGTGGTGCTGTGGTCTCAGCAGCTGTGGTGGTTTCCTGTGGTGCTGTGGTCTCAGCAGCTGTGGTGGTTTCCTGTGGTGCTGTGGTCTCAGCAGCTGTGGTAGTTTCTATTTGTGCTGTGGTCTCCACGTCTGTGGTAGTTTCTATTTGTGCTGTGGTCTCAACATCTGTGGTTGTTTCTTTTTGTGTTGTGGTCTCAGCTGCTGTGGTAGTTTCTATTTGTGCTGTGGTCTCAGCCTCTGTGGTAGTTTCTATTTGTGCTGTGGTCTCAGCGTCTGTGGTAGTTTCTATTTGTGCTGTGGTCTCAACGTCTGTCGTGGTTTCTTCTGGTGCTGTGGTCTCAGCGTCTGTGGTAGTTTCCTCTGGTGCTGTGGTTTCAGCGTCTGTGGTTGTTTCTATTTGTGCTGTGGTCTCAGCGGCTGTGGTAGTTTCCTCTGGTGCTGTGGTCTCAACGTCTGTGGTAGTTTCTATTTGTGCTGTGGTCTCAACGTCTGTCGTAGTTTCTTCTGGTGCTGTGGTCTCAGTGTCTGTGGTAGTTTCCTCTGGTGCTGTGGTCTCAGCGTCTGTAGTAGTTTCCTCTGGTGCTGTGGTCTCAACGTCTGTGGTAGTTTCTATTTGTGCTGTGGTCTCAGTGTCTGTGGTCGTTTCTATTTGTGCTGTGGTCTCAGCATCTGTGGTCGTTTCTATTTGTGCTGTGGTCTCAGCATCTGTGGTAGTTTCTATTTGTGCTGTGGTCTCAACATCTGTGGTAGTTTCTATTTGTGCTGTGGTCTCATCATCTGTCGTGGTATCCTCTGGTGCTGTGGTCTCAGCGTCTGTGGTTGTTTGTATTTGTGCTGTGGTCTCAGCAACTGTGGTCATTTCGCCAGGTGCTGTGGTCTCATCAGCTGTGGTAGTTTTGTCTGTTGCTGTGGTCTCAACATCTGTGGTAGTTTCTTCTGGTGCTGTGGTCTCAGCTGCTGTGGTAGTTTCTATTTGTGCTGTGGTCTCAGCAGCTGTGGTCATTTCTATTTGTGCTGTGGTCTCAACATCTGTGGTAGTTTCCTCTGGTGCTGTGGTCTCAGCGTCTGTCGTGGTTTCTTCTGGTGCTGTGGTCTCAGTGTCTGTGGTCGTTTCTATTTGTGCTGTGGTCTCAACATCTGTGGTAGTTTCCTCTGGTGCTGTGGTCTCAGTTTTTGTGGTCGTTTCTACTTGTGCTGTGGTCTCAGCATCTGTGGTAGTTTCTACTTGTGCTGTAGTCTCAGCATCTGTGGTAGTTTCTATTTGTGCTGTGGTCTCAACATCTGTCGTGGTATCCTCTGGTGCGGTGGTCTCAGCGGCTGTGGTGGTTTCACCAGGTGCTGTTGTCTCAGCAGTTGGTATAGTTGTGTCTGTTGCTGTGGTCTCAGCTGCTGTGGTAGTTTCTATTTGTGCTGTGGTCTCAGTGTCTGGGGTAGTTTCTATTTGTGCTGTGGTTGTTTCTACTTGTTCTGTGGTTTCAACATCTGTGGTTGTTTCTATTTGTGCTGTGGTCTCAGCTGCTGTGGTAGTTTCTATTTGTGCTGTGGTCTCAACATCTGTCGTGGTTTCCTCTGGTGCTGTGGTCTCAGCTGCTGTGGTAGTTTCTATTTGTGCTGTGGTCTCAGCAGCTGTGGTCATTTCTATTTGTGCTGTGGTCTCAATGTCTGTCGTGGTTTCTTCTGGTGCTGTGGTCTCAACATCTTGGGTAGTTTCTATTTGTGCTGTGGTCTCAACGTCTGTGGTGGTTTCTATTTGTGCTGTGGTCTCAAAGTCTGTGGTGGTTTCCTGTGGTGCTGTGGTCTCAGCAGCTGTGGTGGTTTCCTGTGGTGCTGTGGTCTCAGCAGCTGTGGTGGTTTCCTGTGGTGCTGTGGTCTCAGCAGCTGTGGTGGTTTCCTGTGGTGCTGTGGTCTCAGCAGCTGTGGTAGTTTCTATTTGTGCTGTGGTCTCCACGTCTGTGGTAGTTTCTATTTGTGCTGTGGTCTCAACATCTGTGGTAGTTTCTATTTGTGCTGTGGTCTCAACATCTGTGGTTGTTTCTTTTTGTGTTGTGGTCTCAGCTGCTGTGGTAGTTTCTATTTGTGATGTGGTCTCAGCCTCTGTGGTAGTTTCTATTTGTGCTGTGGTCTCAGCGTCTGTGGTAGTTTCTATTTGTGCTGTGGTCTCAACGTCTGTCGTGGTTTCTTCTGGTGCTGTGGTCTCAGCGTCTGTGGTAGTTTCCTCTGGTGCTGTGGTTTCAGCGTCTGTGGTTGTTTCTATTTGTGCTGTGGTCTCAGCGGCTGTGGTAGTTTCCTCTGGTGCTGTGGTCTCAACGTCTGTGGTAGTTTCTATTAGTGCTGTGGTCTCAACGTCTGTCGTAGTTTCTTCTGGTGCTGTGGTCTCAGTGTCTGTGGTAGTTTCCTCTGGTGCTGTGGTCTCAACGTCTGTGGTAGTTTCTATTTGTGCTGTGGTCTCAGTGTCTGTGGTCGTTTCTATTTGTGCTGTGGTCTCAGCATCTGTGGTAGTTTCTATTTGTGCTGTGGTCTCAACATCTGTGGTAGTTTCTATTTGTGCTGTGGTCTCATCATCTGTCGTGGTATCCTCTGGTGCTGTGGTCTCAGCGTCTGTGGTTGTTTGTATTTGTGCTGTGGTCTCAGCAACTGTGGTCATTTTGCCAGGTGCTGTGGTCTCATCAGCTGTGGTAGTTTTGTCTGTTGCTGTGGTCTCAACATCTGTGGTAGTTTCTTCTGGTGCTGTGGTCTCAGCTGCTGTGGTAGTTTCTATTTGTGCTGTGGTCTCAGCAGCTGTGGTCATTTCTATTTGTGCTGTGGTCTCAACATCTGTGGTAGTTTCCTCTGGTGCTGTGGTCTCAGCGTCTGTGGTTGTTTCTATTTGTGTTGTTGTCTTAGCAGCTATGGTAGTTCCCTCTGGTGCTGTGCTCTCAACGTCTGTCGTGGTTTCTTCTGGTGCTGTGGTCTCAGCGTCTGTGGTTGTTTCTATTTGTGTTGTTGTCTTAGCAGCTGTGGTAGTTCCCTCTGGTGCTGTGGTCTCAACGTCTGTCGTGGTTTCTTCTGGTGCTGTGGTCTCAGTGTCTGTGGTCGTTTCTATTTGTGCTGTGGTCTCAACATCTGTGGTAGTTTCCTCTGGTGCTGTGGTCTCAGTTTTTGTGGTCGTTTCTACTTGTGCTGTGGTCTCAGCATCTGTGGTAGTTTCTACTTGTGCTGTAGTCTCAGCATCTGTGGTAGTTTCTATTTGTGCTGTGGTCTCAACATCTGTGGTTGTTTCTATTTGTGTTGTGGTCTCAACATCTGTCGTGGTATCCTCTGGTGCTGTGGTCTCAGCGGCTGTGGTGGTTTCGCCAGGTGCTGTTGTCTCAGAAGTTGGTATAGTGGTGTCTGTTGCTGTGGTCTCAGCTGCTGTGGTAGTTTCTATTTGTGCTGTGGTCTCAGTGTCTGTGGTAGTTTCTATTTGTGCTGTGGTTGTTTCTATTTGTGCTGTGGTCTCAACGTCTGTCGTGGTTTCTTCTGGTGCTGTGATCTCAGCGTCTGTGGTAGTTTCCTCTGGTGCTGTGGTCTCAGCGTCTGTGGTAGTTTCCTCTGGTGCTGTGGTCTCAACGTCTGTGGTAGTTTCTATTTGTGCTGTGGTCTCAGTGTCTGTGGTCGTTTCTATTTGTGCTGTGGTCTCAACATCTGTGGTAGTTTCCTCTGGTGCTGTGGTCTCAGTTTTTGTGGTCGTTTCTACTTGTGCTGTGGTCTCAACATCTGTGGTAGTTTCCTCTGGTGCTGTGGTCTCAGCTGCTGTGGTAGTTTCTATTTGTGCTGTGGTCTCAATGTCTGTCGTGGTTTCTTCTGGTGCTGTGGTCTCAACATCTGTGGTAGTTTCTATTTGTGCTGTGGTCTCAAAGTCTGTGGTGGTTTCCTGTGGTGCTGTGGTCTCAGCAGCTGTGGTGGTTTCCTGTGGTGCTGTGGTCTCAGCAGCTGTGGTGGTTTCCTGTGGTGCTGTGGTCTCAGCAGCTGTGGTGGTTTCCTGTGGTGCTGTGGTCTCAGCAGCTGTGGTAGTTTCTATTTGTGCTGTGGTCTCCACGTCTGTGGTAGTTTCTATTTGTGCTGTGGTCTCAACATCTGTGGTTGTTTCTTTTTGTGTTGTGGTCTCAGCCTCTGTGGTAGTTTCTATTTGTGCTGTGGTCTCAACGTCTGTCGTGGTTTCTTCTGGTGCTGTAGTCTCAGCGTCTGTGGTAGTTTCCTCTGGTGCTGTGGTCTCAACGTCTGTGGTAGTTTCTATTTGTGCTGTGGTCTCAACGTCTGTCGTAGTTTCTTCTGGTGCTGTGGTCTCAGTGTCTGTGGTAGTTTCCTCTGGTGCTGTGGTCTCAGTGTCTGTGGTAGTTTCCTCTGGTGCTGTGGTCTCAACGTCTGTGGTAGTTTCTATTTGTGCTGTGGTCTCAGCATCTGTGGTCGTTTCTATTTGTGCTGTGGTCTCAGCATCTGTGGTAGTTTCTATTTGTGCTGTGGTCTCAGCAATTGTGGTCATTTCGCCAGGTGCTGTGGTCTCATCAGCTGTGGTAGTTTTGTCTGTTGCTGTGGTCTCAACATCTGTGGTAGTTTCTTCTGTTGCTGTGGTCTCAGCTGCTGTGGTAGTTTCTATTTGTGCTGTGGTCTCAGCAGCTGTGGTCATTTCTATTTGTGCTGTGGTCTCAGCATCTGTGGTAGTTTCTATTTGTGCTGTGGTCTCAGCATCTGTGGTCGTTTCTATTTGTGCTGTGGTCTCAGCATCTGTGGTAGTTTCTATTTGTGCTGTGGTCTCAACATCTGTGGTAGTTTCTATTTGTGCTGTGGTCTCATCATCTGTCGTGGTATCCTCTGGTGCTGTGGTCTCAGCGTCTGTGGTTGTTTGTATTTGTGCTGTGGTCTCAGCAATTGTGGTCATTTCGCCAGGTGCTGTGGTCTCATCAGCTGTGGTAGTTTTGTCTGTTGCTGTGGTCTCAACATCTGTGGTAGTTTCTTCTGTTGCTGTGGTCTCAGCTGCTGTGGTAGTTTCTATTTGTGCTGTGGTCTCAGCAGCTGTGGTCATTTCTATTTGTGCTGTGGTCTCAACATCTGTGGTAGTTTCCTCTGGTGCTGTGGTCTCAGCTGCTGTGGTAGTTTCTATTTGTGCTGTGGGATCAGTGTCTGTGGTAGTTTCTATTTGTGCTGTGGTCTCAACGTCTGTCGTGGTTTCTTCTGGTGCTGTGGTCTCAGCGTCTGTGGTAGTTTCCTCTGGTGCTGTGGTCTCAGCGTCTGTGGTAGTTTCCTCTGGTGCTGTGGTCTCAACGTCTGTGGTAGTTTCTATTTGTGCTGTGGTCTCAGTGTCTGTGGTCGTTTCTATTTGTGCTGTGGTCTCAGCATCTGTGGTAGTTTCTATTTGTGCTGTGGTCTCAACATCTGTGGTAGTTTCTATTTGTGCTGTGGTCTCACCATCTGTCGTTGTATCCTCTGGTGCTGTGCTCTCAGCGTCTGTGGTAGTTTCTATTTGTGCTGTGGTCTCAGCAATTGTGGTCATTTCGCCAGGTGCTGTGGTCTCATCAGCTGTGGTAGTTTTGTCTGTTGCTGTGGTCTCAACATCTGTGGTAGTTTCTTCTGTTGCTGTGGTCTCAGCATCTGTGGTAGTTTCTATTTGTGCTGTGGTCTCAGCATCTGTGGTCGTTTCTATTTGTGCTGTGGTCTCAGCATCTGTGGTAGTTTCTATTTGTGCTGTGGTCTCAACATCTGTGGTAGTTTCTATTTGTGCTGTGGTCTCATCATCTGTCGTGGTATCCTCTGGTGCTGTGGTCTCAGCGTCTGTGGTTGTTTGTATTTGTGCTGTGGTCTCAGCAATTGTGGTCATTTCGCCAGGTGCTGTGGTCTCATCAGCTGTGGTAGTTTTGTCTGTTGCTGTGGTCTCAACATCTGTGGTAGTTTCTTCTGTTGCTGTGGTCTCAGCTGCTGTGGTAGTTTCTATTTGTGCTGTGGTCTCAGCAGCTGTGGTCATTTCTATTTGTGCTGTGGTCTCAACATCTGTGGTAGTTTCCTCTGGTGCTGTGGTCTCAGCTGCTGTGGTAGTTTCTATTTGTGCTGTGGTCTCAGTGTCTGTGGTAGTTTCTATTTGTGCTGTGGTCTCAACGTCTGTCGTGGTTTCTTCTGGTGCTGTGGTCTCAGCGTCTGTGGTAGTTTCCTCTGGTGCTGTGGTCTCAGCGTCTGTGGTAGTTTCCTCTGGTGCTGTGGTCTCAACGTCTGTGGTAGTTTCTATTTGTGCTGTGGTCTCAGTGTCTGTGGTCGTTTCTATTTGTGCTGTGGTCTCAGCATCTGTGGTAGTTTCTATTTGTGCTGTGGTCTCAACATCTGTGGTAGTTTCTATTTGTGCTGTGGTCTCACCATCTGTCGTTGTATCCTCTGGTGCTGTGCTCTCAGCGTCTGTGGTAGTTTGCATTTGTGCTGTGGTCTCAACGTCTGTCGTGGTTTCTTCTGGTGTTGTGGTCTCAGTGTCTGTGGTCGTTTCTATTTGTGCTGTGGTCTCAACATCTGTGGTAGTTTCCTCTGGTGCTGTGGTCTCAGTTTCTGTGGTCGTTTCTACTTGTGCTGTGGTCTCAGCATCTGTGGTAGTTTCTACTTGTGCTGTGGTCTCAGCATCTGTGGTAGTTTCTATTTGTGCTGTGGTCTCAACGTCTTTGGTGGTTTCTACTTGTGTTGTGGTCTCAGCGTCTGTGGTTTTTTCTGTTTGTGCTGTGGTCTCAGCAGCTGTGGTAGTTCCCTCTGATGCTGTTGTCTCAGCAGCTGTGGTAATTTCCCCTGGTGCTGTGGTCTCAACGTCTGTGGTGGTTTCCTCTGGTGCTGTGGTCTCAACATCTGTGGTAGTTCCCTCTGGTGCTGTGGTCTCAATGTCTGTGGTTGTTTCTATTTGTGCTGTGGTCTCAGCAGCTGTGATAGTTCCCTCTGGTGCTGTCGTCTCAATGTCTGTGGTTGTTTCTACTTGTGCTGTGGTCTCAGCGGCTGTGGTAGTTCCCTCTGGTGCTGTGGTATCAACATCAGTGGTCATTTCTATTTGTGCTGTGGTTTCAATGTCTGTCGTGGTTTCTTCTGGTGCTGTGGTCTCAGCTGCTGTGGTAGTTTCCTCTGGTGCTGTGGTATCAGCGCCTGTGGTGGTTTCTATTTGTTCTGTGGTCTCAACGTCTGTCGTGGTTTCCCCTTGTGCTGTGGTCTCAGCGTATGTGGTAGTTTCTATTTGTGCTGTGGTCTCAACGTCTGTCGTGGTTTCCTCTGGTGCTGTGGTCTCAGCGTCTGTGGTAGTTTCTATTTGTGCTGTTGTCCCAGCGTCTGTGGTAGTTTGTATTTGTGCTGTGGTCTCAGCTGCTGTGGTAGTTTCTATTTGTGCTGTGGTCTCAGCGTCTGTGGTAGTTTCTATTTGTGCTGTGGTTTCAGCATCTGTGGTAGTTTCTATTTGTGCTGTGGTCTCAACGTCTGTCGTGGTTTCCCCAGGTGCTGTGGTTTCAACGTCTGTCGTGGTTTCCCCTGGTGCTGTGGTTTCAGCGTCTGTTGTAGTTACCTCTGTTGCTGTGATCTCAACGTCTGTGGTGGTTTCTATTTGTGCTGTGGTCTCAGCGTCTGTGGTAGTTTCCTCTGGTGCTTTGGTCTCAGCGTCTGTGGTAGTTTCTATTTGTGCTGTGGTCTCAGCAACTGTGGTGGTTTCTATTTGTGCTGTGGTCTCAGCAACTGTGGTGGTTTCCCCAGGTGCTGTGGTCTCAGCGTCCGTGGTAGTTCCCTCTGGTGCTGTGGTCGCAGCAGCTGTGGTGGTTTTTATTTGTGCTGTGGTAGTTTGTATTTGTTCTGTGGTATCAACATCAGTGGTCATTTCTATTTGTGTTGTGGTCTCAGCTGTTGTGGTGGTTTCCCCTGCTGCTGTGGTCTCAACGTCTGTGGTTGTTTCTATTTGTGCTGTGGTCTCAGTGGCTGTTGTGGTTTCGCCAGGTGCTGTGGTCTCAGCGTCTGTGGTAGTTTCTATTTGTGCTGTGGTTGTTTCTACTTGTTCTGTGGTTTCAACATCTGTGGTTGTTTCTATTTGTGCTGTGGTCTCAACATCTGTGGTAGTTTCCTCTGGTGCTGTGGTCTCAGCTGCTTTGGTAGTTTCTATTTGTGCTGTGGTCTCAATTTCTGTCGTGGTTCCCTCTGGTGCTGTGGTCTCAGCATCTGTGGTTGTTTCTGTTCGTGCTGTGGTCTCAGCGTCTGTGGAAGTTTCTATTTGTGATGTGGTCTCAACGTCTGTCGTGGTTTCTTCTGGTGCTGTGGTCTCAATGTCTGTGGTAGTTTCTACTTGTTCTGTGGTTTCAACATCTGTGGTTGTTTCTATTTGTGCTGTGGTCTCAACATCTGTGGTAGTTTCCTCTGGTGCTGTGGTCTCAGTTTCTGTGGTCGTTTCTACTTGTGCTGTGGTCTCAGCATCTGTGGTAGTTTCTACTTGTGCTGTGGTCTCAGCATCTGTGGTAGTTTCTATTTGTGCTGTGGTCTCAACGTCTTTGGTGGTTTCTACTTGTGTTGTGGTCTCAGCGTCTGTGGTTGTTTCTGTTTGTGCTGTGGTCTCAGCAGCTGTGGTAGTTCCCTCTGGTGCTGTTGTCTCAGCAGCTGTGGTAATTTCCCCTGGTGCTGTGGTCTCAACGTCTGTGGTGGTTTCCTCTGGTGCTGTGGTCTCAACATCTGTGGTAGTTCCCTCTGGTGCTGTGGTCTCAATGTCTGTGGTTGTTTCTATTAGTGCTGTGGTCTCAGCAGCTGTGATAGTTCCCTCTGGTGCTGTCGTCTCAATGTCTGTGGTTGTTTCTACTTGTGCGGTGGTCTCAGCGGCTGTGGTAGTTCCCTCTGGTGCTGTGGTATCAACATCAGTGGTCATTTCTATTTGTGCTGTGGTTTCAATGTCTGTCGTGGTTTCTTCTGGTGCTGTGGTCTCAGCTGCTGTGGTAGTTTCCTCTGGTGCTGTGGTATCAGCGCCTGTGGTGGTTTCTATTTGTTCTGTGGTCTCAACGTCTGTCGTGGTTTCCTCTGGTGCTGTGGTCTCAGCGTCTGTGGTAGTTTCTATTTGTGCTGTTGTCCCAGCGTCTGTGGTAGTTTGTATTTGTGCTGTGGTCTCAGCTGCTGTGGTAGTTTCTATTTGTGCTGTGGTCTCAGCGTCTGTGGTAGTTTCTATTTGTGCTGTGGTTTCAGCATCTGTGGTAGTTTCTATTTGTGCTGTGGTCTCAACGTCTGTCGTGGTTTCCCCAGGTGCTGTGGTTTCAACGTCTGTCGTGGTTTCCCCTGGTGCTGTGGTTTCAGCGTCTGTTGTAGTTACCTCTGTTGCTGTGATCTCAACGTCTGTGGTGGTTTCTATTTGTGCTGTGGTCTCAGCGTCTGTGGTAGTTTCCTCTGGTGCTTTGGTCTCAGCGTCTGTGGTAGTTTCTATTTGTGCTGTGGTCTCAGCAACTGTGGTGGTTTCTATTTGTGCTGTGGTCTCAGCAACTGTGGTGGTTTCCCCAGGTGCTGTGGTCTCAGCGTCTGTGGTAGTTCCCTCTGGTGCTGTGGTCGCAGCAGCTGTGGTGGTTTTTATTTGTGCTGTGGTAGTTTCTATTTGTTCTGTGGTATCAACATCAGTGGTCATTTCTATTTGTGTTGTGGTCTCAGCTGCTGTGGTGGTTTCCCCTGCTGCTGTGGTCTCAACGTCTGTGGTTGTTTCTATTTGTGCTGTGGTCTCAGTGGCTGTTGTGGTTTCGCCAGGTGCTGTGGTCTCAGCGTCTGTGGTAGTTTCTATTTGTGCTGTGGTTGTTTCTACTTGTTCTGTGGTTTCAACATCTGTGGTTGTTTCTATTTGTGCTGTGGTCTCAACATCTGTGGTAGTTTCCTCTGGTGCTGTGGTCTCAGCTGCTTTGGTAGTTTCTATTTGTGCTGTGGTCTCAATGTCTGTCGTGGTTCCCTCTGGTGCTGTGGTCTCAGCGTCTGTGGTTGTTTCTGTTCGTGCTGTGGTCTCAGCGTCTGTGGAAGTTTCTATTTGTGATGTGGTCTCAACGTCTGTCGTGGTTTCTTCTGGTGCTGTGGTCTCAATGTCTGTGGTAGTTTCTACTTGTTCTGTGGTTTCAACATCTGTGGTTGTTTCTATTTGTGCTGTGGTCTCAGCGTCTGGGGTGGTTTCACCAGGTGCTGTGGTCTCAGCGTCTGTGGTAGTTTCCTCTGGTGCTGTGGTCTCAGCGTCTGTGGTAGTTTTTATTTGTGCTGTGGTCTCAGCAGCTGTGGTAGTTTCTATTTGTTCTGTGGTATCATCATCAGTGGTCATTTCTATTTGTGCTGTGGTCTCAGCTGCTGTGGTAGTTTCTTCTGGTGCTGTGGTCTCAACGTCTGTCGTAGTTTCTATTTGTGCTGTGGTCTCAACGTCTGTGGTGGTTTCTATTTGTGCTGTGGTCTCAGCCTCTGTGGTAGTTTCTATTTGTGTTGTGGTCTCAACGTCTGTGGTGGTTTCTATTTGTGCTGTGGTCTCAACGTCTGTCGTGGTTTCCTGTGGTGCTGTGGTCTCAGCAACTGTGGTAGTTTCTATTTGTGCTGTGGTCTCAGCCGCTGTGGTAGTTTTCTCTGGTGCTGTGGTCTCCACAGCCCGGGTAGTTCCCTCTGGTGCTGTGGTCTCAGCAGCTGTGGTGGTTTCTATTTGTGCTGTGGTCTCAACGTCTGTCGTGGTTTCTTCTGGTGCTGTGGTCTTAGCGTCTGTGGTAGTTTCTACTTGTTCTGTGGTTTCAACATCTGTGGTTGTTTCTATTTGTGCTGTGGTCTCAGCAGCTGTTGTTGTTTCTATTTGTGCAGTGGTCTCAGTGGCTGTTGTGGTTTCGCCAGGTGCTGTTGTCTCAGCGTCTGTGGTAGTTTCCTCTGGTGCTGTGGTCTCAACATTTGTGGAAGTTTCTTCTGCTGCTGTGGTCTCAGCAGCTGTTGTTGTTTCTATTTGTGCTGTGGTCTCAGCAGCTGTGGTAGTTTCTATTTGTGCTGTGGTCTCTGCCTCTGTGGTAGTTTCTATTTGTGCTGTGGTCTCAGCCTCTGTGGTTGTTTCTATTTGTGCTGTGGTCTCAACGTCTGTGGTAGTTTCTATTTGTGCTGTGGTCTCAACGTCTGTCGTGGTTTCCCCTGGTGCTGTGGTCTCAGCAACTGCGGTAGTTTCTTGTGGTGCTGTGGTCTCAGCGTCTTTGGTAGTTTCCCCTTGTGCTGTGGTCTCAGCAACTGTGGTAGTTTCTTCTGGTGCTGTGGTCTCAGCGTCTGTGGTAGTTTCTATTTGTGCTGTGGTTGTTTCTACTTGTTCTGTGGTTTCAACATCTGTGGTTGTTTCTATTTGTGCTGTGGTCTCAACATCTGTGGTAGTTTCCTCTGGTGCTGTGGTCTCAGCTGCTTTGGTAGTTTCTATTTGTGCTGTGGTCTCAATGTCTGTCGTGGTTCCCTCTGGTGCTGTGGTCTCAGCGTCTGTGGTTGTTTCTGTTCGTGCTGTGGTCTCAGCGTCTGTGGAAGTTTCTATTTGTGATGTGGTCTCAACGTCTGTCGTGGTTTCTTCTGGTGCTGTGGTCTCAATGTCTGTGGTAGTTTCTACTTGTTCTGTGGTTTCAACATCTGTGGTTGTTTCTATTTGTGCTGTGGTCTCAGCGTCTGTGGTAGTTTCCTCTGGTGCTGTGGTCTCAGCGTCTGTGGTAGTTTTTATTTGTGCTGTGGTCTCAGCAGCTGTGGTAGTTTCTATTTGTTCTGTGGTATCATCATCAGTGGTCATTTCTATTTGTGCTGTGGTCTCAGCTGCTGTGGTAGTTTCTTCTGGTGCTGTGGTCTCAACGTCTGTCGTAGTTTCTATTTGTGCTGTGGTCTCAACGTCTGTGGTGGTTTCTATTTGTGCTGTGGTCTCAGCCTCTGTGGTAGTTTCTATTTGTGTTGTGGTCTCAACGTCTGTGGTGGTTTCTATTTGTGCTGTGGTCTCAACGTCTGTCGTGGTTTCCTGTGGTGCTGTGGTCTCAGCAACTGTGGTAGTTTCTATTTGTGCTGTGGTCTCAGCCGCTGTGGTAGTTTTCTCTGGTGCTGTGGTCTCCGCAGCCCGGGTAGTTCCCTCTGGTGCTGTGGTCTCAGCAGCTGTGGTGGTTTCTATTTGTGCTGTGGTCTCAACGTCTGTCGTGGTTTCTTCTGGTGCTGTGGTCTTAGCGTCTGTGGTAGTTTCTACTTGTTCTGTGGTTTCAACATCTGTGGTTGTTTCTATTTGTGCTGTGGTCTCAGCAGCTGTTGTTGTTTCTATTTGTGCAGTGGTCTCAGTGGCTGTTGTGGTTTCGCCAGGTGCTGTTGTCTCAGCGTCTGTGGTAGTTTCCTCTGGTGCTGTGGTCTCAACATTTGTGGAAGTTTCTTCTGCTGCTGTGGTCTCAGCAGCTGTTGTTGTTTCTATTTGTGCTGTGGTCTCAGCAGCTGTGGTAGTTTCTATTTGTGCTGTGGTCTCAGCCTCTGTGGTAGTTTCTATTTGTGCTGTGGTCTCAGCCTCTGTGGTAGTTTCTATTTGTGCTGTGGTCTCAACGTCTGTGGTAGTTTCTATTTGTGCTGTGGTCTCAACGTCTGTCGTGGTTTCCCCTGGTGCTGTGGTCTCAGCAACTGCGGTAGTTTCTTGTGGTGCTGTGGTCTCAGCGTCTTTGGTAGTTTCCCCTTGTGCTGTGGTCTCAGCAACTGTGGTAGTTTCTTCTGGTGCTGTGGTCTCAGCGTCTGTGGTAGTTTCTTCTGGTGCTGTGGTCTCAGCTGCTGTGGTAGTTTCTATGTGTTCTGTGGTTTCAACATCTGTCGTGGTTTCCCCTGCTGCTGTGGTCTCAGCCGCTGTGGTAGTTCCCTCTGGTGCTGTGGTCTCAACGTCTGTGGTTGTTTCTACTTGTTCTGTGGTTTGAACATCTGTGGTAATTTCTATTTGTGCTGTGGTCTCAACGTCTGTCGTGATTTTCCCTGGTGCTGTGGTCCCAGCGTCTGTGGTAGTTTCCTCTGGTGCTGTGGTCTCAACGTCTGTGGTGGTTTCTATTTGTGCTGTGGTCTCAGCGTCTGTGGTAGTTTCTATTTGTGCTGTGGTCTCAGCGTCTGTGGTAGTTTCTATTTGTGCTGTGGTCTCAACGTCTGTGGTTGTTTCTATTTGTGCTGTGGTCTCAACGTCTGTCGTGGTTTCCCCTGGAGCTGTGGTCTCAGCTGCTCTGGTAGTTCCCTCTGGTGCTGTGGTCTCAACGTCTGTGGTTGTTTCTACTTGTGCTGTGGTCTCAACGTCTGTCGTGGTTTCCCCTGGAGCTGTGGTCTCAGCTGCTCTGGTAGTTCCCTCTGGTGCTGTGGTCTCAACGTCTGTGGTTGTTTCTACTTGTTCTGTTGCTTCAACATCTGTGGTAGTTTCTACTTGTGCTGTGGTCTCAACAGCTATGGTAGTTTCTATTTGTGTTGTGGTCTCAACGTCTGTGGTGGTTTCTATTTGTGCTGTGGTCTCAGCGGCTGTGGTAGTTTCTATTTGTGCTGTGGTCTCAGCAGCTGTGGTAGTTTCTATTTGTGCTGTGGTCTCAACGTCTGTCGTGGTTTCCTCTGGTGCTGTGGTCTCAACGTCTGTGGTAGTTTCTATTTGTGCTGTGGTCTCAACATCTGTGGTAGTTTCTACTTGTTCTGTGGTTTCAACATCTGTGGTTGTTTCTATTTGTGCTGTGGTCTCAGTGGCTGTTGTGGTTTCGCCAGGTGCTGTGGTCTCAGTGGCTGTTGTGGTTTCGCCAGGTGCTGTGGTCTCAGCAGCTGTGGTAGTTTCCTCTGGTGCTGTTGTCTCAACATCTGTGGTAGTTTCTTCTGGTGCTGTGGTCTCAACGTCTGTGGTTGTTTCTACTTGTTCTGTGGTCTCAGCAACTGTGGTAGTTTCTATTTGTGCTGTGGTCCCAACGTCTGTCGTGGTTTCCCCTGGTGCTGTGGTCTCAACGTCTGTGGTGGTTTCTATTTGTGCTGTGGTCTCAGCGGCTGTGGTAGTTTCTATTTGTGCTGTGGTCTCAACATCTGTGGTAGTTTCCTCTGGTGCTGTGGTCTCAACATCTGTGGTAGTTTCTATTTGTGCTGTGGTTTCAACATCTGTTGTGGTTTCTATTTGTGCTGTGGTCTCAACATCTGTCGTGGTTTCCCCTGGTGCTGTGGTCTCAACGTCTGTGGTAGTTTCTATTTGTGCTGTGGTCTCAATGTCTGTGGTAGTTTCCCCTGGTGCTGTGGTCTCAGCGTCTATGGTAGTTTCTTCTGGTGCTGTGGTCTCAACGTCTGTGGTTGTTTCTACTTGTTCTGTGGTTTCAACATCTGTGGTAGTTTCTATTTGTGCTGTGGTCTCAACATCTGTGGTGGTTTCTATTTGTTCTGTGGTCTCAGCAGCTGTGGTAGTTCCCTCTGGTGCTGTAGTCTTAACGTCTGTGGTTGTTTCTACTTGTTCTGTGGATTCAACATCTGTGGTAGTTTCTATTTGTGTTGTGGTCTCAACGTCTGTGGTGTTTTCTATTTGTGCTGTGGTCTCAGCAGCTGTGGTAGTTTCTATTTGTGCTGTGGTCTCAGCAGCTGTGGTAGTTTCTATTTGTGCTGTGGTCTCAACGTCTGTCGTGGTTTCCTCTGGTGCTGTGGTCTCAACGTCTGTGGTTGTTTCTATTTGTTCTGTGGT
The DNA here is from genome assembly GCF_040206685.1 of Ascaphus truei. NCBI lineage: Eukaryota > Metazoa > Chordata > Amphibia > Anura > Ascaphidae > Ascaphus > Ascaphus truei. The sequence continues at coordinate 258,706 of NW_027456082.1, read as the reverse complement.
ATCAACATCAGTGGTCATTTCTATTTGTGCTGTGGTCTCAACGTCTGTTGTGGTTTCCTCTGGTGCTGTGGTCTCAGCCTCTGTGGTAGTTTCTATTTGTGTTGTGGTCTCAACATCTGTGGTGGTTTCTATTTGTGCTGTGGTCTCAACGTCTGTGGTAGTTTCAACTTGTTCTGTGGTTTCAACATCTGTGGTTGTTTCTATTTGTGTTGTGGTCTCAGTGGCTGTTGTGGTTTCGCCAGGTGCTGTGGTCTCAGCAGCTGTGGTAGTTTCCTCTGGTGCTGTGGTCTCAACATCTGTGGTAGTTTCTTCTGGTGCTGTGGTCTCAACGTCTGTGGTTGTTTCTACTTGTTCTGTTGTCTCAGCAACTGTGGTAGTTTCTATTTGTGCTGTGGTCCCAACGTCTGTCGTGGTTTCCCCTGGTGCTGTGGTCTCAACGTCTGTGGTGGTTTCTATTTGTGCTGTGGTCTCAGCGGCTGTGGTAGTTTCTATTTGTGCTGTGGTGTCAACATCTGTGGTAGTTTCCTCTGGTGCTGTGGTCTCAACATCTGTGGTAGTTTCTATTTGTGCTGTGGTCTCAACATCTGTCGTGGTTTCCTCTGGTGCTGTGGTCTCAACGTCTGTGGTTGTTTCTATTTGTTCTGTGGTATCAATATCAGTGGTCACTTCTATTTGTGCTGTGGTCTCAACGTCTGTCGTGGTTTCCTCTGGGTCTGTGGTCTCAGCCTCTGTGGTAGTTGCTATTTGTGTTGTGGTCTCAACGTCTGTGGTGGTTTCTATTTGTGCTGTGGTCTTAACGTCTGTCGTGGTTTCCTGTGGTGCTGTGGTCTCCGCAACTGTGGTAGTTTCTATATGTGCTGTGGTCTCAGCAGCTGTGGTAGTTTCTTCAGGTGCTGTGGTCTCAACGTCTGTGGTGGTTTCTATTTGTTCTGTGGTTTCAACATCTGTCGTGGTTTCCCCTGGTGCTGTGGTCTCAGCAGCTGTGGTAGTTTCTTCTGGTGCTGTGGTCTCAGTGTCTGTGGTAGTTTCTTCTGTTGCTGTGGTCTCTGCTGCTGTGGTAGTTTCTATTTGTTCTGTGGTTTCAACATCTGTCGTGGTTTCCCCTGCTGCTGTGGTCTCAGCCGCTGTGGTAGTTTCTTCTGGTGCTGTGGTCTCAGCAGCTGTGTTTTTTCCCTCTGGTGCTGTGGTCTCAGCAGCTGTGGTAGTTTCTATTTGTGCTGTGGTTTCAACGTCTGTGGTAGTTTCTACTTGTTCTGTGGTTTCAACATCTGTGGTTGTTTCTATTTGTGCTGTGGTCTCAGTGGCTGTTGTGGTTTCGCCAGGTGCTGTGGTCTCAGCAGCTGTGGTAGTTTCTTCTGGTGCTGTGGTCTCAATGTCTGTGGTTGTTTCTACTTGTTCTGTGGTCTCAGCAAATGTGGTAGTTTCTATTTGTGCTGTGGTCCCAACGTCTGTCGTGGTTTCCCCTGGTGCTGTGGTCTCAACATCTGTGGTGGTTTCTATTTGTGCTGTGGTCTCAGCGGCTGTGGTAGTTTCTATTTGTGCTGTGGTATCAACATCTGTGGTAGTTTCCTCTGGTGCTGTGGTCTCAACATCTGTGGTAGTTTCTATTTGTGCTGTGGTTTCAACGTCTGTTGTGGTTTTTATTTGTGCTGTGGTCTCAACGTCTGTCGTGGTTTCCCCTGGTGCTGTGGTCTCAACGTCTGTGGTAGTTTCTATTTGTGCTGTGGTCTCAATGTCTGTGGTAGTTTCCCCTGGTGCTGTGGTCTCAGCGTCTATGGTAGTTTCTTCTGGTGCTGTGGTCTCAACGTCTGTGGTTGTTTCTACTTTTTCTGTGGTTACCACATCGGTGGTAGTTTCTATTTGTGCTGTGGTCTCAACGTCTGTGGTGGTTTCTATTTGTGCTGGGGTCTCAGCAGCTGTGGTAGTTTCTATTTGTGCTGTGGTCTCTGCAGCTGTGGTAGTTTCTATTTGTGCTGTGGTCTCAACGTCTGTCGTGGTTTCCTCTGGTGTTGTGGTCTCAACGTCTGTGGTTGTTTCTATTTGTTCTGTGGTATCAACATCAGTGGTCATTTCTATTTGTGCTGTGGTCTCAACGTCTGTTGTGGTTTCCTCTGGTGCTGTGGTCTCAGCCTCTGTGGTAGTTTCTATTTGTGTTGTGGTCTCAACATCTGTGGTGGTTTCTATTTGTGCTGTGGTCTTAACGTCTGTCGTGGTTTCCTGTGGTGCTGTGGTCTCAGCAACTGTGGTAGTTTCTATTTGTGCTGTGGTCTCAATGTCTGTGGTAGTTTCAACTTGTTCTGTGGTCTCAACGTCTGTGGTGGTTTCCTCTGGTGCTGTGGTCTCAGCGTCTGTGGTAGTTTCTATCTGTGCTGTGGTCTCAGCGTCTGTAGTAGTTTCTATTTGTGCTGTGGTCTCAGCAACTGTGGTAGTTTCTATTTGTGCTGTGGTCTCAGCGGCTGTGGTAGTTTCTATTTGTGTTGTGGTCTCAACGTCTGTCGTGGGTTCCTCTGATGCTGTGGTCTCAACATCTGTGGTAGTTTCTATTTGTGTTGTGGTCTCAACGTCTGTCGTGGTGTCTTCTGGTGCTGTGGTCTCAGCTGCTGTGGTAGTTTCTATTTGTGCTGTGGTCTCAACGTCTGTCGTGGTTTCCGCTGGTGCTGTGGTCTCAACGGCTGTGGCAGTTTCTATTTGTGCTGTGGTCTTAACGTCTGTGGTTGTTTCTACTTGTTCTGTGGTTTCAACATCTGTGGTAGTTTCTATTTGTGCTGTGCTCTCAACGTCTGTGGTTGTTTCTACTTGTTCTGTGGTTTCAACATCTGTGGTAGTTTCTATTTGTGCTGTGGTCTCAACATCTGTGGTAGTTTCTATTTGTGCTGTGGTCTCAACGTCAGTGGTAGTTTCTATTTGTGCTGTGGTCTCAACGTCTGTGGTTGTTTCTACTTGTTCTGTGGTTTCAACATCTGTTGTTGTTTCTATTTTTTCTGTGGTCTCAGCCTCTGTGGTAGTTTCTACTTGTTCTGTGGTTTCAACATATGTGGTAGTTTCTATTTGTGCTGTGGTCTCAACGTCTGTGGTAGTTCCCTCTGGTGCTGTGGTCTCAACATCTGTGGTGGTTTCTGTTTGTGCTGTGGTCTCAGCCTCTGTGGTAGTTTCCTCTGGTGCTGTGGTCTCAGCGTCTGTGGTAGTTTCTATTTGTGCAGTGGTCTCAACGTCTGTCGTGGTTTCCTCTGGTGCTGTGGTCTCAGCTGCTGTGGTAGTTCCCTCTGGTGCTGTGGTCTCAACGTCTGTGGTTGTTTCTACTTGTTCTGTTGCTTCAACATCTGTGGTAGTTTCTATTTGTGCTGTGGTCTCAACAGCTGTGGTAGTTTCTATTTGTGTTGTGGTCTCAGCGGCTATGGTAGTTTCTATTTTTTCTGTGGTCTCAGCGGCTGTGGTAGTTTCTATTTTTTCTGTGGTCTCAGCGGCTGTGGTAGTTTCTATTTTTTCTGTGGTCTCAGCGGCTGTGGTAGTTTCTACTTGTGTTGTGGTCTCAACGTATGTGGTGGTTTCTGTTTGTGCTGTGGTCTCAGCGGCTGTGGTAGTTTCTACTTGTGTTGTGGTCTCAACGTCTGTGGTGGTTTCTTCTGGTGCTGTGGTCTCAGCAGCTGTGGTGGTTTCTTCTGGGGCTGTGGTCTCAACAGCTGTGGTAGTTTCCTCTGCTTCTGGGGAGAGAGAGAGGGAGAGGGAGGGAGGGAGGGAGGTGTGAGTGAGTGGCTGCCTTTTCCACGTGCAAAGATCATTTGGGTTCCTCAATCTCACAGATATTTGGGGCTTTGTAGCAGATCACTATCAATATTTACTTGGTACTTTTTCCTCCACCGCTAGTTCCCACCCACCCAGCCTCTCTGCATTGTCTTACTCCCTTCATGAACCTCTTCCCTTATACAGTAATAGGTTTTAAATCTGGTTTTACATATAAGCATCCATTACTACCTCTCCCGTGTGCCTGATCCCTCTCGAAAAAAGGGAATCGCTCTCTAAATCAGGGGTGGCGAACCCCCAGTCCGGAGGGGCCACCAACAGCTCAGGTATTCAAGATGTCCCTGCTTCAGCACTGGTGGCCGTCATCATGACCGGGCTACTGGTGGAGCCACCTTTGCTGACACAGGGGTATCCTGAAACCCTGACCTGTTGTTGGCCCTTCAGGACTGGAGTTGGTGAACCCCTACTCTAATTAACTAACCAGTCCTGAGTTTCATCCCACCATGTTGTAGTATTGCCTCTCGGGGGGTTATGTTACCTGCATAGGAAGCCTGCTCCGTGTTTACGACTCCGTGGCTTTGGTCTCCCTGACCCGTGTCATTGATCTTCTTCCACCCACCATCATCCGGTGAGAGACCCCGGACCTCGTCGCTTATCTGCTCGCTCTCGATCAGAACCTCTCTCGACGCCCGGCCGGGCAGCTCTCCCGAACTAAACCTCCACCCCGCGGCTGTGAGGAGAGATCAGGGCGGGCGTTAGTATCCTGCGTCTGCGGGGCCTGTACATTGACCACATCCAATTTGTGCTTCAAAATTCATGCATCCCAAACGCCAGATTCTTACAACGACCTTGCCGGGGTCTGCCACCTGAGACCCGGGCAAGGTTTTCCCGACCCAGATTGAAAGAAGAAAAAGTGGCGGCGTCTGACGCATCGCGACGTTATCAGGGCGCCGTGTAACTCCCAACACATTGACCCACAAAAGTGACCCGGTGTTCGCCCACTTCCCTCCTACATTGCTTTCATTCAGGAGTGGGCAACTCCAGTCCTCAAGTGTCACCAACCAGATCAGGTCTTCAGGATATCCATGCAGGGATCTCCTGAACACCTGGCTTCTTGGTGACCTTTGAGGACTGGAGTTGCCCACCCCTGTTTTAGTTCCTATTACACGCCCGTGTGTCCTGGATCTTTCCAATACATACACTGCTTTGCCCAACTTCATGCACTGTCTGCCAGATACCACAGCACCTGGGGGTGGGGGGTTTCTGTACTCAGGCAATGTTGGTGAGCATTGCCTGATTTTTGTGTCGCGCCTTTTTGCGCCGATGTGACAAGGAAAACCTGCTGGTGGCTTTCGAAGACTGGCGTTGCTGACCCCTGCTTTAGTTCCGACTGCCCGCCCGTGTCCCCTGGGGTTTTTTTTTTTTTTCAATCTTTTTTTTACTTTATTGGAATCACAGAATAAAAACAACACGAACAGAGACAGAGACAGCGAAGTCATGGGGACTTGACTAAATTATGTAGAGATTGAGTCCAATAAAGCCTTTTCCTTTTTTTACAGTTTAGAGTAGAGAAAGGGACAGAAGTAGGGTGACCATTTGTCCCGGTTTTGCCGGGACAGTCACGGTTTTTTCTCTCCTGTCCCGAATGCCCGTCTGTCCCGGAAATGTCCCGGTTTTTGTCCCTGGTCCCGGTATTTAGATGCGGGACGGCGGCGGTGAGCAGGATGCGGCAGCCGGTAAGTATTCTCTATCCGGGGGTGGGAGGCATGGGGGAGGAGACAAACAGAGAGGAGGGAGGGAAGGGTCGGTGCAGGGGGAGGGTGGGAGGGCGGTGGGGAGGGGGGGATGGGAGAAGGACGAGGGGATGGGTGACCATCTCCTCCCCATCTCCATCTACCCGGCCGACCCGTATCTCACAGCGCGGGTCTATAGAGTGGCTGATCCTTGCCATGGTTCCCTGATCTTGTAAAATCGGGGCGTTTTCTGCCGGACCATAGCAGTGAGCCTTCCCTTGGACATAACTGTATTTACTCTCTTAACGACGATGCTTTTATCTGTTTCCGGGCTGCTGCGATTGAGCATCTTGCAGCCGTAAGAATAGAGGAGATCAGTCTTGTTGATGGTGTGTGTGGGTAGGTCTTCGATTGATATTCCCAGCAAAAAAGTCAGAGGGTGTCCCCTGGGTATATCTAATACACAGTGGCGAGAAAACGTTTGTGAACCCCAATGATAATTACAGACGTTCCATAGTTTTTCCATGATAACCTTCTTGTATCAATATCAGTCTTTTATTAATTATTCAGTAGGGTTTATATGAACCAATTCCATGTCTTTTGAGACAAAATGATGTATGAATTAGACAAACAATGGGTAATTAAGAGTCAGGGTACGTGCAAAAGTAAGTGAAACCCTGGTTTTATCAGCTACATTTAAAGGGATTATTAAAAACAGTGTTTAAATAATGAGGTAGATTTTCAGGTGTGAGTTTGGGAGGCCCCACCCTATATAAAGATCAGAAACGTTGTGAGTTTGGTCTTCAACATACAGGTGTGTAGGAACACGTTGTGCCATGATCAAAAGAAATGTCTGAGGGCCTCAGAAAAGCCGTTATTGATGCTCATCAGCCTAGAAAGGGTTACAAAACCAGTTTTAAGGATTTGGGACACCACCAATCCAATATCAACCAAATAGAGAAAGTTCAAGACCACAGTCACTCAACCCAGGAGCGGTCATCCTTCCAAAATCTCTCCAAGAACAAACCGGCAAATCATCCAGGAAGTCACAGAGAAGCTGTTCTGAGAAGAAAACGACTTGTTCAAGAGATTGATTCGGGTTGTCGGTCTCAGCCACGAGTGCGTGCATTGTATTGTATGTCTTTATTTATATAGCGCCATTAATGTACATAGCGCTTCACAGTAGTACTACATGTGGTAATCAAATAAATAACAGATAATATAAATAATAGATCATGGGAATAAGTGCTTTAGACATAAAAGTAACATTAAGGAAGAGGAGTCCCTGCCCCTAGGAGCTTACAGTCTAATTGGTAGGTAGGGAGAACGTACAGAGACAGTAGGAGGGAGTTCTGGTAAGTGCGTCTGCAGGGGGCCAAGCTTTATGTAACATGTGTTCAGAATATCCACAGTGCTATTCATATGCTTCTTTAAGCAAGTGTGTCTTAAGGTGGGTCTTAAAGGTGGATAGAGAGGGTGCTAGTCGGGTACTGAGGGGAAGGACATTCCAGAGGTGTGGGGCAGTCAGTGAAAAAGGTTTAAGGCGGGAGAGGGCTTTAGATTCAAAGGGGGTAGAAAGAAGACATCCTTGAGAAGAACGCAAGAGTCTGGATGAAATTATCTGGATTTCAGCGAGAAATTATGGCTGAGATGTAAGGAGGGGCAGAAGAGTGTAACGCTTTAAAAGTGAGGAGAAGAATGGAGTGTGAGATGCGGGATTTGATCGGAAGCCAGGAGAGGGATTTCATGAGGGGAGATGCTGAGACAGATCTAGGAAAGAGTAGAGTGATTCTGGCAGCAGCGTTTAGGATAGATTGAAGGGGAGACAGGTGAGAGGCAGGAAGGCTGCACAGCAGGAGGTTACAGTAATCAAGACGTGAGAGAATGAGGGCCTGAGTCAGAGTTTTAGCAGTCGAGCAACAGAGAAAAGGGCGTATCTTTGTTATATTGCGGAGGAAAAAGCGACAGGTTTTAGATATGTTTGGAATGTGAGGGGCGAATGTGAGAGAGGAGTCGAGTGTGACCCCTAGGCAGCGTGCTTGGGCTACTGGGTGAATGATCGTAGTTCCAACAGTAATGTGGAAGGAGGCAGTAGGGCCAGGTTTGGGAGGAAGTATGAGGAGCTCTGTTTTAGCCATGTTGAGTTTAAGGCGACGGAGGGCCATCCAGGATGATATAGCAGAGAGACATTCAGAAACTTTGGTTGTAAGGTCGGGTGTTGAAAAGTACATTTGTGTGTCGTCAGCATAGAGGTGATATTTAAACCCAAAAGATGTGATTAGGTCACCTAGAGAGAGTGTGTATAGAGAAAAGAGGAGAGGTCCCAGGACAGAGCCCTGGGGTACTCCCACACAGAGATCCATAGAGGAGGAGGAGGTGTTAGCAGAAGAGACACTGAAAGTACGATGGGAGAGGTAGGATGAGATCCAGGATAGAGCTTTGTTCCGAATACCAAGAGTATGGAGAATGTGAAGGAGAAGAGGGTGGTCCACGGTGTCAAATGCTGCAGAGAGGTCGAGTAATATGAGCAGAGTGTAATGACCTCTGTCTTTGGCAGCATGGAGGTCGTCAGTTATTTTAGTGAGGGCTGTTTCCGTGGAGTGAGCAGTGCGGAAGCCAGATTGTAGAGGGTCTAGGAGAGAATAGGTGTTGAGAAAATGGAGAAAGCGAGAGAATACAAGACGTTCAAGGAGTTTAGAGGCAAAAGGCAGGAGGGAGACAGGTCGATAGTTAGAAAGACAGGTAGGGTCAAGCTTGCTGTTTTTGAGTAATGGTATAACTGTTGCATGTTTGAATGAGGATGGAAAAGTTCCAGAGCAGAGGGAGGAGTTAAAAATGGGTGTGAGCGTAGGGATTATAGTAGGAGCAAGAGGTTTTAGGAGATGGGAGGGAATGGGGTTAAGAGAGCAAGTGGTAGAGGGAGAAGAGGCGATCAACAGCGACACATCCTCCTCTGGACAGTGGAAAAAGAGTCAAGGAAGGCAGGAGGAGAGTTAGGAAGAGGTGTAGGATGGGAGGAAGAGACAGAGGGGGTGTTCTGGCGTATGGATTCCACCTTTTCCTTAAAATAGTCAGCAAAGTCCTGAGCGGAGATGGAGGAAGGAGAGGCAGCTGAGGGTGGTTTGAGTAGAGCATCAAAGACAGAGAACAGTCGGCGTGGGTTAGACTTGTGCATGTTGATTAGTGCAGAAAAGTAGGCTTGTTTAGCTTGCGAGAGGGCAGAGTTGAAACAGGATAGCATAAATTTGTAGTGAAGGAAGTCTGCGAGAGTGTGAGATTTCCTCCAGAGGCGTTCAGAGGAACGAGTGGAGGAACGCAGCATGCGCGTGTGGGAATTTAGCCAGGGTCTAGGGTTAGAAGGGCGAGGGCGGCAGAGAGAAAGTGGGGCATGTAGATCAAGAGAGGAGGACAGGGCAGAGTTGTAGTTCCGGACCAGGTTGTCAGGGTCTGTAGCAGAGCAGAGAGAGGACAGGGAGGAGCGTAAAGTGGAATCAAAGTCAGGTAAGTGAATAGAGTGCAGGTTTCTGCAGAAACGGGGGGTAGATGGAGGGGGAGAAGGGGAGAAGCGAGATAATGAGATGAATGAACACCAACACCAGTTGTTATGAGTAAATATAATTTATTGGGTACTTGGCTTCGGATATATTTCACCATTCTAAGGCACTCAGGATACCGCTCATGATGTAATCAACAACCAGGGGACTGCCCGGCCAATGGTTGCTATTCTGTGCTCCATTTGGCTCTATTCGCAGCCTACACACAAGATGTGAGATGAAATAAAGCAGATAACACAAATAGTGCTGTGGCTGGAGATTCTCTGAAAGTGTGTGGTAATCAAGGGTTCTCTCAGATGGCTCGGGGGGGCGGGGGGACGACGACGACACACCAATCCAATATAGGGAAATATAAGATTACCACACACTTCCAGAGAGTATCCAGCCACTGCACTTTGTGTTACCTGGTTTATTTCATCTAACAACTTGTGAGTAGGCTGTGTACATTTTCCAGCATTTTCAATACGTCTGCACTTAAATTGTCTGCATTGCTGTCTTCCTCTCCCCGTACGCTCCCCTGGATTGTATGTATATTCGCACGTTGGAACCAGTGAAGACAGGTCCCACCGGAGGGAGTATACACGCATTCATTTATATTCCACCAAATACTCACGCTGTGTTATATTTGTATACTTACACCTTTTGTGTTATAATTATTCACTACAGTTATAATTATTTATTCACTATGGATTTCTAGTGAGCACTTCATATTGTTTGCGCCTTTCTGTCACCTTCACTTGTGCACTTTGCAGGAAGCCCTCACATGTCCCTGAGCTGAAGCAGTTCTGTAAGGAGGGATGGGTCAAAATTCCTCAGACCCGATGTGAGAGACTGACCCGCGGTTACAGGACACGCGCAGGTGAAGTCACTGCTGCTCAGGGGGGCGCCAGCAGGTACTGAAGGTAACGGGGGCGCCGCCAGGTACTGAACCTAACTGGGGCGCTACCGGGTACTGAATCTAATGGGGGCTCCGCCAGGTACTGAATGTAACAGGGGCGCCAGCAGGTACTGAATGTAACGGGGGCGCCGCCAGGTACTGAACCTAACTGGGGCGCCACCAGGTACTGAATCTAATGGGGGCGCCACCAGGTACTGAATGTAACAGGGGCGCCAGCAGGTACTGAATGTAACGGGGGCGCCGCCAGGTACTGAACCTAACTGGGGTGCCACCAGGTACTGAATCTAATGGGGGCGCCGCCAGGTACTGAATGTAACGGGAGCACCGCCAGGTACTGAATCTAATGGGGGCGCCAGCAGGTACTGAATGTAACGGGGGCGCCAGCAGGTACTGAATGTAACGGGTCACAGAGCAGGGAGCACAGGGAGTCACAGAGCAGGGAGCATAGGGAGTCAAAGAGCAGGGGGCACAGGAAGTCAGAGCAGGGAGCACAGGGAGTCACAGAGCAGGGAGCACAGGGAGTCACAGAGCAGGGGGCACAGGAAGTCACAGAGCAGGGAGCACAGGGAGTCACAGAGCAGGGAGCACAGGGAGTCACAGAGCAGGGGGCACAGGAAGTCACAGAGCAGGGAGCACAGGGAGTCACAGAGCAGGGAGCACAGGGAGTCACAGAGCAGGGGGCACAGGGAGTCACAGAGCAGGGAGCACAGGGAGTCACAGAGCAGGGAGCACAGGGAGTCACAGAGCAGGGAGTCACAGAGCAGGGGGCACAGGGAGTCACAAAGCAGGGAGCACAGGGAGTCACAGAGCATGGAGCACAGGGAGTCACAGAGCAGGGAGCACAGGGAGTCACAGAGCAGGGGGCACAGGGAGTCACAGAGCAGGGGGCACAGGGAGTCACTGAGCAGGGGGCACAGGAAGTCACAGAGCAGGGAGCACAGGGAGTCACAGAGCAGGGAGCACAGGGAGTCACAGAGCAGGGGGCACAGGGAGTCACAGAGCAGGGGGCACAGGGAGTCACAGAGCAGGGGGCACAGGAAGTCACAGAGCAGGGAGCACAGGGAGTCACAGAGCAGGGAGTCACAGAGCAGGGGGCACAGGGAGTCACAGAGCAGGGAGCACAGGGAGTCACAGAGCATGGAGCACAGGGAGTTACAGAGCAGGGAGCACAGGGAGTCACAGAGCAGGGAGCACAGGGAGTCACAGAGCAGGGGGCACAGGGAGTCACAGAGCAGGGGGCACAGGGAGTCACAGAGCAGGGGGCACAGGGAGTCACAGAGCAGGGGGCACAGGAAGTCACAGAGCAGGGAGCACAGGGAGTCACAGAGCAGGGAGTCACGGAGCAGGGGGCACAGGGAGTCACAGAGCAGGGAGCACAGGGAGTCACAGAGCATGGAGCACAGGGAGTCACAGAGCAGGGAGCACAGGGAGTCACAGAGCAGGGAGCACAGGGAGTCAGAGCAGGGAGCACAGGGAGTCACAGAGCAGGGGGCACAGGGAGTCACAGAGCAGGGAGCACAGGGAGTCACAGAGCAGGGGGCACAGGGAGTCACAGAGCAGGGGGCACAGGGAGTCACAGAGCAGGGGGCACAGGAAGTCACAGAGCAGGGAGCACAGGGAGTCACAGAGCAGGGAGTCACAGAGCAGGGGGCACAGGGAGTCACAGAGCAGGGGGCACAGGGAGTCACAGAGCAGGGGGCACAGGGAGTCACAGAGCAGGGGGCACAGGAAGTCACAGAGCAGGGGGCACAGGGAGTCACAGAGCAGGGAGTCACAGAGCAGGGAGCACAGGGAGTCACAGAGCAGGGGGCACAGGGAGTCACAGAGCAGGGGGCACAGGGAGTCACAGAGCAGGGGGCACAGGAAGTCATAGAGCAGGGAGCACAGGGAGTCACAGAGCAGGGAGTCACAGAGCAGGGGGCACAGGGAGTCACAGAGCAGGGAGCACAGGGAGTCACAGAGCATGGAGCACAGGGAGTCACAGAGCAGGGAGCACAGGGAGTCACAGAGCAGGGAGCACAGGGAGTCACAGAGCAGGGGGCACAGGGAGTCACAGAGCAGGGGGCACAGGGAGTCACAGAGCAGGGGGCACAGGAAGTCACAGAGCAGGGAGCACAGGGAGTCACAGAGCAGGGAGTCACAGAGCAGGGGGCACAGGGAGTCACAGAGCAGGGAGCACAGGGAGTCACAGAGCATGGAGCACAGGAAGTCACAGAGCAGGGAGCACAGGGAGTCACAGAGCAGGGAGCACAGGGAGTCACAGAGCAGAGAGCACAGGGAGTCACAGAGCAGGGGGCACAGGAAGTCACAGAGCAGGGAGCACAGGGAGTCACAGAGCAGGGAGCACAGGGAGTCACAGAGCAGGGAGCACAGGGAGTCACAGAGCAGGGAGCACAGGGAGTCACAGAGCAGGGAGCACAGGGAGTCACAGAGCAGGGGGCACAGGGAGTCACAGAGCAGGGAGCACAGGGAGTCACAGAGCAGGGGGCACAGGAAGTCACAGAGCAGGGAGCACAGGGAGTCACAGAGCAGGGAGTCACAGAGCAGGGAGCACAGGGAGTCACAGAGCAGGGGGCACAGGGAGTGAGAGCAGGGGGCACAGGGAGAGACAGGACAGGGAGCACAAGGAGTCATAGAGCAGGGGGCACGGAGTCAAGCAGCAGGGAGTCACAGAGCAGGGAGCACAGGGAGTCAGAGCAGGGAGCACAGGGAGTCACAGAGCAGGGGGCACAGGGAGTCACAGAGCAGGGAGCACAGGGAATCAGAGCATGGAGCACAGGGAGTCACAGAGCAGGGAGCACAGGGAGTCAGAGCAGGGAGCACAGGGAGTCACAGAGCAGGGGGCACAGGGAGTCACAGAGCAGGGAGCACAGGGAGTCACAGAGCAGGGGGCACAGGGAGTCACAGAGCAGGGAGCACAGGGAGTCACAGAGCAGGGGGCACAGGAAGTCACAGAGCAGAGGGCACAGGAAGTCACAGAGCAGGGAGCACAGGGAGTCACAGAGCAGGGAGCACAGGGAGTCACAGAGCAGGGGGCACAGGGAGTCACAGAGCAGGGAGCACAGGGAGTCACAGAGCAGGGGGCACGGAGTCACAGAGCAGGGGGCACAGGAAGTCACAGAGCAGGGAGCACAGGGAGTCAGAGCAGGGGGCACAGGGAGAGACAGGACGGGGAGTCACAGAGCAAGGGGCACAGGGAGTCACAGAGCAGGGGGCACAGGGAGTCACAGAGCAGGAGGCACAGAGAGTCACAGAGCAGGGAGCACAGTGAGTGACAGAGCAGGGGGCACAAGGTGTCACAGGACACGCGCAGGTGAAGTCATTGCTGCTCAGGGGGGCGCCAGCAGGTACTGAATATAACGGTGGCGCCGCCAGGTACTGAACCTAACTGGGGCGCCACCAGGTACTGAATCTAATGGGGGCGCCACCAGGTACTGAATGTAACAGGGGCGCCAGCAGGTACTGAATGTAACGGGGGCGCCGCCAGGTACTGAACCTAACTGGGGCGCCACCAGGTACTGAATCTAATGGGGGCGCCACCAGGTACTGAATGTAACAGGGGCGCCAGCAGGTACTGAATGTAACGGGGGCGCCGCCAGGTACTGAACCTAACTGGGGTGCCACCAGGTACTGAATCTAATGGGGGCGCCGCCAGGTACTGAATGTAACGGGAGCACCGCCAGGTACTGAATCTAATGGGGGCGCCAGCAGGTACTGAATGTAACGGGGGCGCCAGCAGGTACTGAATGTAACGGGTCACAGAGCAGGGAGCACAGGGAATCACAGAGCAGGGAGCATAGGGAGTCAAAGAGCAGGGGGCACAGGAAGTCAGAGCAGGGAGCACAGGGAGTCACAGAGCAGGGAGCACAGGGAGTCACAGAGCAGGGGGCACAGGAAGTCACAGAGCAGGGAGCACAGGGAGTCACAGAGCAGGGAGCACAGGGAGTCACAGCAGGGGGCACAGGGAGTCACAGAGCAGGGAGCACAGGGAGTCACAGAGCAGGGAGCACAGGGAGTCACAGAGCAGGGAGTCACAGAGCAGGGGGCACAGGGAGTCACAAAGCAGGGAGCACAGGGAGTCACAGAGCATGGAGCACAGGGAGTCACAGAGCAGGGAGCACAGGGAGTCACAGAGCAGGGGGCACAGGGAGTCACAGAGCAGGGGGCACAGGGAGTCACAGAGCAGGGGGCACAGGAAGTCACAGAGCAGGGAGCACAGGGAGTCACAGAGCAGGGAGCACAGGGAGTCACAGAGCAGGGGGCACAGGGAGTCACAGAGCAGGGGGCACAGGGAGTCACAGAGCAGGGGGCACAGGAAGTCACAGAGCAGGGAGCACAGGGAGTCACAGAGCAGGGAGTCACAGAGCAGGGGGCACAGGGAGTCACAGAGCAGGGAGCACAGGGAGTCACAGAGCATGGAGCACAGGGAGTTACAGAGCAGGGAGCACAGGGAGTCACAGAGCAGGGAGCACGGAGTCACAGAGCAGGGGGCACAGGGAGTCACAGAGCAGGGGGCACAGGGAGTCACAGAGCAGGGGGCACAGGGAGTCACAGAGCAGGGGGCACAGGAAGTCACAGAGCAGGGAGCACAGGGAGGGACAGAGCAGGGAGTCACGGAGCAGGGGGCACAGGGAGTCACAGAGCAGGGAGCACAGGGAGTCACAGAGCATGGAGCACAGGGAGTCACAGAGCAGGGAGCACAGGGAGTCACAGAGCAGGGAGCACAGGGAGTCACAGAGCAGGGGGCACAGGGAGTCACAGAGCAGGGGGCACAGGGAGTCACAGAGCAGGGGGCACAGGAAGTCACAGAGCAGGGAGCACAGGGAGTCACAGAGCAGGGAGTCACAGAGCAGGGGGCACAGGGAGTCACAGAGCAGGGGGCACAGGGAGTCACAGAGCAGGGGGCACAGGGAGTCACAGAGCAGGGGGCACAGGAAGTCACAGAGCAGGGGGCACAGGGAGTCACAGAGCAGGGAGTCACAGAGCATGGAGCACAGGGAGTCACAGAGCAGGGAGCACAGGGAGTCACAGAGCAGAGAGCACAGGGAGTCACAGAGCAGGGGGCACAGGAAGTCACAGAGCAGGGAGCACAGGGAGTCACAGAGCAGGGAGCACAGGGAGTCACAGAGCAGGGAGCACAGGGAGTCACAGAGCAGGGAGCACAGGGAGTCACAGAGCAGGGAGCACAGGGAGTCACAGAGCAGGGGGCACAGGGAGTCACTGAGCAGGGAGCACAGGGAGTCACAGAGCAGGGGGCACAGGAAGTCACAGAGCAGGGAGCACAGGGAGTCACAGAGCAGGGAGCACAGGGAGTCACAGAGCAGGGAGCACAGGGAGTCACAGAGCAGGGGGCACAGGGAGTGAGAGCAGGGGGCACAGGGAGAGACAGGACAGGGAGCACAAGGAGTCATAGAGCAGGGGGCACGGAGTCAAGCAGCAGGGAGTCACAGAGCAGGGAGCACAGGGAGTCAGAGCAGGGAGCACAGGGAGTCACAGAGCAGGGGGCACAGGGAGTCACAGAGCAGGGAGCACAGGGAGTCAGAGCATGGAGCACAGGGAGTTACAGAGCAGGGAGCACAGGGAGTCAGAGCAGGGAGCACAGGGAGTCACAGAGCAGGGGGCACAGGGAGTCACAGAGCAGGGAGCACAGGGAGTCACAGAGCAGGGGGCACAGGGAGTCACAGAGCAGGGAGCACAGGGAGTCACAGAGCAGGGGGCACAGGAAGTCACAGAGCAGAGGGCACAGGAAGTCACAGAGCAGGGAGCACAGGGAGTCACAGAGCAGGGAGCACAGGGAGTCACAGAGCAGGGGGCACAGGGAGTCACAGAGCAGGGAGCACAGGGAGTCACAGAGCAGGGGGCACGGAGTCACAGAGCAGGGGGCACAGGAAGTCACAGAACAGGGAGCACAGGGAGTCAGAGCAGGGGGCACAGGGAGGGACAGGACGGGGAGTCACAGAGCAGGGGGCACAGGGAGTCACAGAGCAGGGGGCACAGGGAGTCACAGAGCAGGAGGCACAGAGAGTCACAGAGCAGGGAGCACAGTGAGTGACAGAGCAGGGGGCACAAGGTGTCACAGAGCAGGGAGCACAGGGAGTCACAGAGCAGGGAGCACAGGGAGTCACAGAGCAGGGGGCACAGGAAGTCACAGAGCAGGGAGCACAGGGAGTCACAAAGCAGGGAGCACAGGGAGTCACAGAGCAGGGAGCACAGGGAGTCACAGAGCAGGGGGCACAGGGAGTCAGAGCAGGGGGCACAGGGAGAGACAGGGCTGGGAGCACAAGGAGTCATAGAGCAGGGGGCACGGAGTCAAGCAGCAGGGAGTCACAGAGCAGGGAGCACAGGGAGTCACAGAGCAGGGGGCACAGGGAGTCACAGAGCAGGGAGCACAGGGAGTCACAGAGCAGGGGGCACAGGGAGTCACAGAGCAGGGGGCACAGGAAGTCACAGAGCAGAGGGCACAGGAAGTCACAGAGCAGGGAGCACAGGGAGTCACAGAGCAGGGAGCACAGGGAGTCACAGAGCAGGGGGCACAGGGAGTCACAGAGCAGGGAGCACAGGGAGTCACAGAGCAGAGGGCACAGGGAGTCAGAGCAGGGTTCACAGGGAGAGACAGGGCAGGGAGCACAAGGAGTCATAGAGCAGGGGGCACGGAGTCAAGCAGCAGGGAGTCACAGAGCAGGGGGCACAGGGAGTCACAGAGCAGGAGGCACAGAGAGTCACAGAGCAGGGAGCACAGTGAGTGACAGAGCAGGGGGCACAAGGTGTCACAGAGCAGGGAGCACAGGGAGTCACAGAGCAGGGAGCACAGGGAGTCACAGAGCAGGGGGCACAGGGAGTCACAGAGCAGGGAGCACAGGGAGTCACAGAGCAGGGGGCACAGGAAGTCACAGAGCAGGGAGCACAGGGAGTCACAGAGCAGGGAGCACAGGGAGTCACAGAGCAGGGGGCACAGGGAGTCAGAGCAGGGGGCACAGGGAGAGACAGGGCAGGGAGCACAAGGAGTCATAGAGCAGGGGGCACGGAGTCAAGCAGCAGGGAGTCACAGAGCAGGGAGCACAGGGAGTCAGAGCAGGGAGCACAGGGAGTCACAGAGCAGGGAGCACAGGGATTCACAAAGCAGGGAGCACAGGGAGTCAGAGCATGGAGCACAGGGATTCACAGAGCAGGGAGCACAGGGAGTCAGAGCAGGGAGCACAGGGAGTCACAGAGCAGGGGGCACAGGGAGTCACAGAGCAGGGAGCACAGGGAGTCACAGAGCAGGGGGCACAGGGAGTCACAGAGCAGGGAGCACAGGGAGTCACAGAGCAGGGGGCACAGGAAGTCACAGAGCAGAGGGCACAGGAAGTCAGAGAGCAGGGAGCACAGGGAGTCACAGAGCATGGAGCACAGGGAGTCACAGAGCAGGGGGCACGGAGTCACAGAGCAGGGGGCACAGGAAGTCACAGAGCAGGGAGCACAGGGAGTCAGAGCAGGGGGCACAGGGAGAGACAGGACAGGGAGCACAGGGAGTCACAGAGCAGGGGGCACAGGGAGTCACAGAGCAGGAGGCACAGAGAGTCACAGAGCAGGGAGCACAGTGAGTGACAGAGCAGGGGGCACAAGGTGTCACAGAGCAGGGGGCACAGGGAGTCACAGAGCAGGGAGCACAGGGCATCACAGAGCAGGGAGCACAGGGCGTCACAGAGCAGGGGTCACAGGGAGTCACATAGCAGGGGGCACAGGGAGACACAGAGCAGGGAGCACAGGGAGTCACAGAGCAGGGAGCACAGGGAGTCACAGAGCAGGGGTCACAGGGAGTCACATAGCAGGGGGCACAGGGAGTAACAGAGCAGGGAGCACAGGGAGTCACAGAGGAGGGAGCACAGGGAGTCACAGAGCAGGGAGCACAGGAAGTCACAGAGCAGGGAGCACAGGGGGTCACAGAGCAGGGAGCACAGGGAGTCACAGAGCAGGGAGCACAGGGAGTCACAGAGCAGGGAGCACAGGGAGTCACAGAGCAGGGAGCACAGGGAGTCACAGAGCAGGGAGCACAGGGAGTGACAGAGCAGGGGGCAAAGGGAGTCACAGAGCAGGGAGCACAGGGAGTGACAGAGCAGGGGGCACAGGGAGTCACAGAGCAGGGGGCACAGGGAGCACAGGGAGTCACAGAGCGTCACAGGGAGTCACAGAGCAGGGGGCACAGGGGGCACAGGGAGTCACAGAGCAGGGAGCACAGGGAGTCACAGAGCGGGGAGCACAGGGAGTCACAGAGCAGGGAGCACAGGGAGTCACAGAGCAGGGAGCACAGGGAGTCACAGAGCAGGGGTCACAGGGAGTCACATAGCAGGGGGCACAGGGAGTCACAGAGCAGGGAGCACAGGGAGTCACAGAGCAGGGAGCACAGGGAGTCACAGAGCAGGGGTCACAGGGAGTCACATAGCAGGGGGCACAGGGAGTCACAGAGCAGGGGGCACACGGAGCACAGGGAGTCACAGAGCGTCACAGGGAGTCACAGAGCAGGGGGCACAGGGAGTCACAGAGCAGGGAGCACAGGGAGTCACAGCAGGAGGCACAGGGAGTCACAGAGCTGGGGGCACAGGTTGTCACAGAGCAGGGAGCACAGGGAGTCACAGAGCAGGGAGCACATGGAGTCACAGAGCAGGGAGCACAGGGAGTCACAGAGCAGGGGTCACAGGGAGTCACATAGCAGGGGGCACAGGGAGTCACAGAGCAGGGAGCACAGGGAGTCACAGAGCAGGGAGCACAGGGAGTCACAGAGCATGGGTCACAGGGAGTCACATAGCAGGGGGCACAGGGAGTCACAGAGCAGGGAGCACAGGGAGTCACAGAGCAGGGAGCACAGTGAGTCACAGAGCATGGAGCAGGGAGCACAGTGAGTCACAGAGCAGGGAGCACAGGGAGTCACAGAGCAGGGAGCAGGGAGTCACAGAGCAGGGAGCACAGGGAGTCACAGAGCAGGGAGCACAGGGAGTCACAGAGCAGGGAGCACAGGAAGTCACAGAGCAGGGAGCACAGGGAGTCACAGAGCAGGAAGCACAGGGAGTCACAGAGCAGGGAGCACAGGGAGTCACAGAGCAGGGAGCACAGGGAGTCACAGAGCTGGGGGCACAGGGAGTCACAGAGCAGGGAGCACAGGGAGTCACAGAGCAGGGAGCACAGGGAGTCACAGAGCAGGGGGCACAGGGAGTCACAGAGCAGGGAGCACAGGGTGTCACAGAGCAGGGAGCACAGGGAGTCACAGAGCAGGGAGCACAGGGAGTCACAGAGCAGGGAGCACAGGGAGTCACAGAGCAGGGAGCACAGGGAATCACAGAGCTGGGGGCACAGGGAGTCACAGAGCAGGGAGCACAGGGAGTCACAGAGCAGGGAACACAGGGAGTCACAGAGCAGGGAGCACAGGGAGTCACAGAGCAGGGAGCACAGGGAGTCACAGAGCAGGGAGCACAGGGAGTCACAGAGCAGGGAGCACAGGGAATCACAGAGCTGGGGGCACAGGGAGTCACAGAGCAGGGAGCACAGGGAGTCACAGAGCAGGGGCACAGGGAGTCACAGAGCAGGGGGCACAGGGAGTCACAGAGCAGGGAGCACAGGGAGTCACAGAGCAGGGGGCACAGGGACTCACAGGGAAAGAGTGAGAAAGGCTGGAGAGGGCGTTTCTCAGTGACTGGTTGTTAATATAAAACTACTGTAGTAGCAGCCAGGAGCCGGTAAAGCTCGCGATGAGCATCACAGAGATGCGAGCGCACGCCGCCTCCGTTCGAGGTTTAGCGCTGCGGCGATTTCATGCCGCAGCGATGAGGGGGACGTTACAGCACGTCACAGAGATGCCAGGTGTGCGATGTGATGGATAAAGGGGACAGAGAGCGTGCATCGGGGAGAGAAGTGAATGACCCCGTTACTGTACACGCGTATCTGTGTTCCTGATACACGCGCGCTCATTCCCTTCACCGAAGCTACCATTACGCCCGAGATAAAGGTAATAAAAGCCCGCAAGCAGGAAATAAACCGTTCTCTCCGCGTGATTTAAAGGCTGCTCAGCTTGTTCCCCTTCTAATATTACAATAACGTTATTTCATAAAGCGCTTTCCGCCCAGTGAGACTCGCAGCACATAGGAATGTTACAGGCACAGGTCCCTGCCCCGCAGAGCTTACACTCTATGTGTTTGGTGCCTGAGGCACAGGGAGATAAAGTGACTTGCCCAAGGTCACAAGGAGCCGACACCAGGAGAACAGATCGATCGTCAACTAGGCTAATTACTTATCATTGTGTGGATCCATTGTCAGGATCCCACCCCAGAGGCGGCTGCACTAATGTCAGGATCCCACCCCAGAGGCTGGTGCACTAATGTCAGGCTCCCACCCCAGAGGCGGCCGCACTAATGTCAGGCTCCCACCCCAGAGGCGGCTGCACTAATGTCAGGATCCCACTCCAGAGGCGGCTGCACTAATGTCAGGATCCCACCCCAGAGACGGCTGCACTAATGTCAGGCTCCCACCCCAGAGACGCTGCACTAATGTCAAGCTCCCACCCCAGAGACGGCCGCACTAATGTCAGATCCCACCCCAGAGGCGGCTGCACTAATGTCAGGATCCCACCCCAGAGGCTGGTGCACTAATGTCAGGCTCCCACCCCAGAGGCGGCCGCACTAATGTCAGGCTCCCACCCCAGAGGCGGCTGCACTATTGTCAGGATCCCACCCCAGAGACGCTGCACTAATGTCAGGCTCCCACCCCAGAGGCGGCTGCACTAATGTCAGGCTCCCACCCCAGAGGCGGCTGCACTAATGTCAGGATCCCACCCCAGAGGCGGCTGCACTAATGTCAGGATCCCACCCCAGAGGCGGCCGCTGCACTAATGTCAGGCTCCCACCCCAGAGGCGGCTGCACTATTGTCAGGATCCCACCCCAGAGGCGGCTGCACTAATGTCAGGATCCCACCCCAGAGGCGGCCGCTGCACTAATGTCAGGCTCCCACCCCAGAGGCGGCTGCACTATTGTCAGGATCCCACCCCAGAGGCGGCTGCACTAATGTCAGGATCCCACCCCAGAGACGGCTGCACTAATGTAAGGATCCCACCCCAGAGGCGGCTGCACTAATGTCAGGCTCCCACCCCAGAGGCGGCTGCACTAATGTCAGGCTCCCACCCCAGAGGCGGCTGCACTAATGTCAGGATCCCACCCCAGAGGCGGCTGCACTAATGTCAGGATCCCACCCCAGAGACGACTGCACTAATGTCAGGCTCCCACCCCAGAGACGGCTGCACTAATGTCAGGCTCCCACCCCAGAGGCGGCTGCACTAATGTCAGGGTCCCACCCCAGAGGCGGCCGCACTAATATCAGGCTCCCACCCCAGAGGCGGCTGCACTAATATCAGGCTCCCACTTCAGCGGTTTCATCAATGTAAAGCCCCCTATAATAACCAGACTTAATCTCCGGGGGACACTTACCAGCTGCTAGAAGCACAAGACAGGCCAGCACCGCAGTGCCCGCGGCCTTCATGCTTGGGCGACTCTTGTAATATCCAAATAGAGTTTCTGCTCATTAAGAGAACGAGGTGTCAAAGAGGCCGTCTTTCCCAAGAATGGGGAAGCTGGGAACGACACCTCGCTGATATCAGCCTGATCTTTGTCCTGTCTGCACGGGCCCGGCCTGGGCCAGCGTCATCATTAGAAGCTAATACGCCCTCCAAGATTGGCAGGCGCCCTTTGGACGCAGGATAGATAACATATCGAAGATTGCTTGTCATGGTAATAAAGGATCCCGAGGCCGATGTGAAGGAGAGGGGGGAATATCACTGATTAAGCAGCCACGGTAGCTTTGAGAGAAAGTGACAGGAAGTGCGAGTTAGAAGGGGCGCCCATTATGTGGTTGCATTATGACTTTTTGACCCGGTAAGTCCACCAGCGGGTGGGACCACTAACATACTCACTTCATCCCCATTATTCAGAACCTTTTACCTCTCCTCAGTCTGTAGGGCCAATGACCCTTTAACCTCTCTGTCAGTCTGTAAGACCACTAACTGCTAAAACCATCCCCAGCCAATATGACCAGTAACCCCCATCCTGGGGCACGTCCGTAGAGGAATTGGGTACTTGATAGTTCATCTTACTACGGAACTTTTCCATCGTTGACACCTCAGCTAGAAGCTCTGTGACCTTATCTACTATAGTGTGTGCAGTAACATGGCTAGGGCCCACAACAGGTTTACATCCCACAGTAACCCCCCCACATCTCCTGGTCCCTCCCCGCAATGGAGTGTTTGTGGATGAAGGAGTGGTGCTGATAACAATGATGCTGAGTGTGAAGCAGCAGGGACATCGGTTCCGTTGCAGGAGGTCAGCTCCTTGTGACTATGGGATAGTCACTTTATCTCCCTGTGCTTCAGGCATTAAAAACTCACCGATTGTAAGCTGTACGCTGCAGTCTCTGTAACAATCCTATTTACCATGCTATAGCAGAAAAATGATGATCATTACATAGATATATGTTTAGATGTGTGGATGCATCGGTCTCATTCATTCTTTCACACACTGAGTACAGTTTTTCTGTAGGGCACTTTATTACAATAAAAATCATCACCTGTTCCTCCTCCTCGGACGCTACACACATTACGATGTCCATGTTGTTGTGGATGTTTCTGGCTTGGTGACTCCTGCCCTTCATGACTCCAGTTGGTCAGCAGTGTCATTACATACTAGTACGGAGACGTCACTTATACCTTCTCGTACACTTTGCACAATCAATGTACAATACCTCAATTGGTTGTGTATCCTCTCCCACTGCAAACCACCCTACTACAAACTGCATATAGGTAGGTAGGTATTCTCCGTAGACGACATCTAGTGTTTCCACGCTTCGTAATTGTTGTCCTACCATTTGGTTCTTGGCTCATTTTCCAGTTCTGTTGCCACGGGAACCAACACTCCCCATTTTTCATCCGGGCTTGTGATGGCTTGGCTGGGTTACAAACTGTATCTAATCTCTCAATTGCTGTACACCTGCCAGACCTGGCCCCCCCTTTCCCCGTCCCACCTCCTGTTCCCGGGAAATTGGAGAGCTTGTTGTCCTGTCAACATGGTTAAACAAAAAGTATCATACTTACCTATACACCACAACCATACTGCCCTCATTGCTGTCTAAATACCCCTCCCTATACACCACAACAATACTGCCCTTTTCACTGCCTTAATACCCCTCCCTATACACCCCAACACATACTGTCCTCCTCACTGCCTTAATACCCCTCCCTATACACCCCAACACATACTGCCCTCCTCACTGCCTTAATACCCTTCCCTATACACCCCAACACATACTGCCCTCCTCACTGCCTTAATACCCCTCCCTATATACTGTGCGCCAACCATACTACCCTCCTCACTGCATTAATATACACCCCAACACATACTGCCCTCCTCGCTGCCTTAATAGCCCTTACTATACACCCCAACACACTACTGCCCCATGGTTTCATTTTCCCCTGATTAGGGACTCATTGGCAAATTTGGCAATTGTAGAACGGCAAATGTAGCAGAAATAACCAACCCGTCCTGTTACTCAGAGATTTAAACTCGAATGTCTAATCACTAACCTCATGAGATGTGCTTGATGTCCTCTTCTTGTCAGGGGTCTTACATAGACCTTAAATGGTGCTTTTGCAGGTTTGGGGGTTTTATTTTGTAAATACTCTCTGTTTTCTCTAAGTCTAAAATGCTCCAATATTTCATAACAATGTACCAGGAAGAAAAGGAGAATGGGGGATTTCATGACTTTGAGAAGAGTGGGGTTTCCTGATTTGAGGAGAGCGAGATTTCTTTATTAGAGAAGAGTGTGATTTCTTTATTAGAGAAGAGTGTGATTTCCTGATTTGAGGAGAGTGGGATTTCCTGATTTGAGGAGAGTGGGATTTCCTGATTTGAGGAGAGTGGGATTTTTTTATCAGAGAAGAGTGGGATTTCCTGACTTTGAGGAGAGTGGGATTTCCTGACTTTGAGGAGAGTGGGATTTCCTGAGTTAAGAAGAGTGGGATTTCCTGATTTTGAGGAGAGTGGGATTTCTTGACTTTGAGGAAATTGGGATTTCCTGACTTTGAGGAGAGTGGGATTTCCTGATTTGAGGAGAGTGGGATTTCCTGATTTGAGGAGAGTGGGATTTCCTGACTTTGAGGAGAGTGGGATTTCCTGATTTGAGGAGAGTGGGATTTCCTGACTTTGAGGAGAGTGTGATTTCCTGATTTGAGGAGAGTGTGATTTCCTGACTTTGAGGAGGGTGGGATTTCCTGACTTTGAGGAGAGTGGCATTTCCTGATTTGAGGAGAGTGGGATTTCCTGATTTGAGGAGAGTGGGATTTCCTGTTTTGAGGAGAGTGGGATTTCCTGACTTTGAGAAGAGTGGGATTTACTGACATTGAAGTGAGTGGGATTTCCTGACTTTGAGAAGAGTGTGATTTCCTGACATTGAAGTGAGTGGGATTTCCTGACTTTGAGAAGAGTGTGATTTCCTGACATTGAAGTGAGTGGGATTTCCTGATTTGAGGAGAGTGGGATTTCCTGATTTGAGGAGAGTGGAATTTCCTGACATTGAGGAGAGTGGGATTTCCTGACTTTGAGGAGAGTGGGATTTCCTGACTTTGAGGAGAGTGGGATTTCCTGATTTGAGGAGAGTGAGATTTCCTGTTTTGAGGAGTGGGATTTCCTGACTTTGAGGAGAGTGGGATTTCCTGATTTGAGGAGTGGGATTTCCTGACTTTGAGGAGAGTGGGATTTCCTGATTTGAGGAGAGTGGGATTTCCTGACTTTGAGGAGGGTGGGATTGCCTGACTTTGAGGAGAGTGGCATTTCCTGATTTGAGGAGAGTGGGATTTCCTGATTTGAGGAGAGTGGGATTTCCTGTTTTGAGAAGAGTGGGATTTCCTGACATTGAAGTGAGTGGGATTTCCTGACTTTGAGAAGAGTGGGATTTCCTGACATTGAAGTGAGTGGGATTTCCTGACTTTGAGGAGAGTGGGATTTCATGACTTTGAGGAGAGTGGGATTTCCTGACTTTGAGGAGAGTGGGATTTCCTGACTTTGAGAAGATTGGGATTTCCTGATTTGAGGAGAGTGGGATTTCCTGATTTGAGGAGAATGGGATTTCCTGATTTGAGGAGAATGTGATTTCCTGATTTGAGGAGTGGTATTTCCTGACATTGAGGTTAGTGGGATTTCCTGACTTTGAGGAGAGTGGGATTTCATGACTTTGATGAGAGTGGGATTTCCTGTTTTGAGGAGAGTGAGATTTCCTGACTTTGAGGAGAGTGGGATTTCATGACTTTGAGGAGAGTGGGATTTCCTGTTTTGAGGAGTGGGATTTCCTGACTTGAGAAGAGTGGGATTTCCTGACTTTGAGGAGAGTGGGATTTCCTGACTTTGAGGAGAGTGGGATTTACTGTTTTGAGGAGAGTGGGATTTCCTGATTTGAGGAGAGTGGGATTTCCTGATTTGAGGAGAGTGGGATTTCCTGACTTTGAGAAGAGTGGGATTTCCTGATTTGAGGAGATTGTGATTTCCTGATTTTGAGGAGAGTGGGATTTCCTGATTTGAGGAGAGTGGGATTTCCTGACTTTGAGGAGAGTGGGATTTCCTGATTTGAGGAGTGTGATTTCCTGACTTTGAGGAGGGTGGGATTTCCTGACTTTGAGGAGAGTGGCATTTCCTGATTTGAGGAGAGTGGGATTTCCTGATTTGAGGAGAGTGGGATTTCCTGTTTTGAGAAGAGTGGGATTTCCTGACATTGAAGTGAGTGGGATTTCCTGACTTTGAGAAGAGTGGGATTTCCTGACATTGAAGTGAGTGGGATTTCCTGACTTTGAGGAGAGTGGGATTTCATGACTTGGAGGAGAGTGGGATTTCCTGACTTTGAGGAGAGTGGGATTTCCTGACTTTGAGAAGATTGGGATTTCCTGATTTGAGGAGAGTGGAATTTCCTGATTTGAGGAGAATGGGATTTCATGACTTTGAGGAGAGTGGGATTTCCTGATTTGAGAATGGGATTTCCTGACATTGAGGTTAGTGGGATTTCCTGACTTTGAGGAGAGTGGGATTTCATGACTTTGATGAGAGTGGGATTTCCTGTTTTGAGGAGAGTGGGATTTCCTGACTTTGAGAAGAGTGGGATTTCCTGACTTTGAGAAGAGGGGGATTTCCTGACTTTGAGGAGAGTGAGATTTCCTGACTTTGAGGAGAGTGGGATTTCCTGATTTGAGGAGTGGGATTTCCTGACATTGAGGTTAGTGGGATTTCATGACTTTGAGGAGAGTGGGATTTCATGACTTTGATGAGAGTAGGATTTCCTGACTTTGAGGAGAGTGGGATTTCCTGACTTTGAGGAGAGTGGGATTTACTGTTTTGAGGAGAGTGGGATTTCCTGATTTGAGGAGAGTGGGATTTCCTGATTTGAGGAGAGTGGGATTTCCTGACTTTGAGAAGAGTGGGATTTCCTGATTTGAGGAGAGTGTGATTTCCTGATTTTGAGGAGAGTGGGATTTCCTGATTTGAGGAGAGTGGGATTTCCTGACTTTGAGGAGAGTGGGATTTCCTGATTTGAGGAGAGTGTGATTTCCTGACTTTGAGGAGGATGGGATTTCCTGACTTTGAGGAGAGTGGCATTTCCTGATTTGAGGAGAGTGGGATTTCCTGATTTGAGGAGAGTGGGATTTCCTGTTTTGAGAAGAGTGGGATTTCCTGACATTGAATTGAGTGGGATTTCCTGACATTGAAGTGAGTGGGATTTCCTGACTTTGAGGAGAGTGGGATTTCATGACTTTGAGGAGAGTGGGATTTCCTGACTTTGAGGAGAGTGGGATTTCCTGACTTTGAGAAGATTGGGATTTCCTGATTTGAGGAGAGTGGGATTTCCTGATTTGAGGAGAATGGGATTTCCTGATTTGAGGAGAATGGGATTTCCTGATTTGAGGAGAATGGGATTTCCTGACATTGAGGTTAGTGGGATTTCCTGACTTTGAGGAGAGTGGGATTTCATGACTTTGATGAGAGTGGGATTTCCTGTTTTGAGGAGAGTGAGATTTCCTGACTTTGAGGAGAGTGGGATTTCATGACATTGAGGTTAGTGGGATTTCCTGACTTTGAGGAGAGTGGGATTTCATGACTTTGATGAGAGTGGGATTTCCTGACTTTGAGGAGAGTGGGATTTCCTGACTTTGAGGAGAGTGGGATTTCATGACTTTGAGAAGAGTGGGATTTCCTGATTTGAGGAGTGGGATTTCCTGACTTTGAGAAGAGTGGGATTTCCTGACTTTGAGAAGAGTGGGATTTCCTGACTTTGAGGAGAGTGGGATTTCCTGACTTTGAGGAGAGTGGGATTTCCTGATTTGAGGAGAGTGGAATTTCCTGACATTGAGGAGAGTGGGATTTCCTGATTTGAGGAGAGTGGGATTTCCTGTTTTGAGAAGAGTGGGATTTCCTGACATTGAAGTGAGTGGGATTTCCTGACTTTGAGAAGAGTGGGATTTCCTGACATTGAAGTGAGTGGGATTTCCTGACTTTGAGGAGAGTGGGATTTGATGACTTTGAGGAGAGTGGGATTTCCTGACTTTGAGGAGAGTGGGATTTCCTGACTTTGAGAAGATTGGGATTTCCTGATTTGAGGAGAGTGGGATTTCCTGATTTGAGGAGAGTGGGATTTCCTGATTTGAGGAGAATGGGATTTCCTGATTTGAGGAGTGGGATTTCCTGACATTGAGGTTAGTGGGATTTCCTGACTTTGAGGAGAGTGGGATTTCATGACTTTGATGAGAGTGGGATTTCCTGTTTTGAGGAGAGTGAGATTTCCTGACTTTGAGGAGAGTGGGATTTCATGACTTTGAGGAGAGTGGGATTTCCTGTTTTGAGGTGTGGGATTTCCTGACTTGAGAAGAGTGGGATTTCCTGACTTTGAGGAGAGTGGGATTTCCTGACTTTGAGGAGAGTGGGATTTACTGTTTTGAGGAGAGTGGGATTTCCTGATTTGAGGAGAGTGGGATTTCCTGACTTTGAGAAGAGTGGGATTTCCTGACTTTGAGAAGAGTGGGATTTCCTGACTTTGAGGAGAGTGGGATTTCCTGACTTTGAGGAGAGTGGGATTTCCTGATTTGAGGAGAGTGGAATTTCCTGACATTGAGGTTAGTGGGATTTCCTGACTTTGAGGAGAGTGGGATTTCCTGACTTTGAGGAGAGTGGGATTTCCTGACTTTGAGGAGAGTGGTATTTCCTGACTTTGAGGAGAGTGGGATTTCCTGTTTTGAGGAGAGTGGGATTTCCTGACTTTGAGGAGAGTGGGATTTCCTGACTTTGAGGAGAGTGGGATTTACTGTTTTGAGAAGAGTGGGATTTCCTGATTTGAGGAGAGTGGGATTTCCTGACTTTGAGAAGAGTGGGATTTCCTGACTTTGGGAAGAGTTGGATTTCCTGACTTTGAGGAGAGTGGGATTTCCTGACTTTGAGGAGAGTGGAATTTCCTGACTTTGAGGAGAGTGGGATTTCATGACTTTGAGGAGAGTGGGATTTCCTGTTTTGAGGAGAGTGGGATTTCCTGACTTGAGAAGAGGGGGATTTCCTGACTTTGAGGAGAGTGAGATTTCCTGACTTTGAGGAGAGTGGGATTTCCTGATTTGAGGAGTGGGATTTCCTGACATTGAGGTTAGTGGGATTTCCTGACTTTGAGGAGAGTGGGATTTCATGACTTTGATGAGAGTGGGATTTCCTGTTTTGAGGAGAGTGAGATTTCCTGACTTTGAGGAGAGTGGGATTTACTGTTTTGAGGAGAGTGGGATTTCCTGATTTGAGGAGAGTGGGATTTCCTGACTTTGAGAAGAGTGGGATTTCCTGATTTGAGGAGAGTGTGATTTCCTGACTTTGAGGAGAGTGGGATTTCCTGATTTGAGGAGAGTGGGATTTCCTGACTTTGAGGAGAGTGGGATTTCCTGATTTGAGGAGAGTGTGATTTCCTGACTTTGAGGAGGGTGGGATTTCCTGACTTTGAGGAGAGTGGCATTTCCTGATTTGAGGAGAGTGGGATTTCCTGATTTGAGGAGAGTGGGATTTCCTGTTTTGAGAAGAGTGGGATTTCCTGACATTGAAGTGAGTGGGATTTCCTGACTTTGAGAAGAGTGGGATTTCCTGACATTGAAGTGAGTGGGATTTCCTGACTTTGAGGAGAGTGGGATTTCATGACTTTGAGGAGAGTGGGATTTCCTGACTTTGAGGAGAGTGGGATTTCCTGACTTTGAGAAGATTGGGATTTCCTGATTTGAGGAGAGTGGGATTTCCTGATTTGAGGAGAGTGGGATTTCCTGATTTGAGGAGAATGGGATTTCCTGATTTGAGGAGTGGGATTTCCTGACATTGAGGTTAGTGGGATTTCCTGACTTTGAGGAGAGTGGGATTTCATGACTTTGATGAGAGTGGGATTTCCTGTTTTGAGGAGAGTGAGATTTCCTGACTTTGAGGAGAGTGGGATTTCATGACTTTGATGAGAGTGGGATTTCCTGTTTTGAGGAGTGGGATTTCCTGACTTGAGAAGAGTGGGATTTCCTGACTTTGAGGAGAGTGGGATTTCCTGACTTTGAGGAGAGTGGGATTTACTGTTTTGAGAAGAGTGGGATTTCCTGATTTGAGGAGAGTGGGATTTCCTGACTTTGAGAAGAGTGGGATTTCCTGACTTTGAGAAGAGTGGGATTTCCTGACTTTGAGGAGAGTGGGATTTCCTGACTTTGAGGAGAGTGGGATTTCCTGATTTGAGGAGAGTGGAATTTCCTGACATTGAGGTTAGTGGGATTTCCTGACTTTGAGGAGAGTGGGATTTCCTGACTTTGAGAGTGGGATTTCCTGACTTTGAGGAGAGTGGTATTTCCTGACTTTGAGGAGAGTGGGATTTCCTGTTTTGAGGAGAGTGGGATTTCCTGACTTTGAGGAGAGTGGGATTTCATGACTTTGAGGAGAGTGGGATTTCCTGTTTTGAGGAGAGTGGGATTTCCTGACTTGAGAAGAGTGGGATTTCCTGACTTTGAGGAGAGTGGGATTTCCTGACTTTGAGGAGAGTGGGATTTCCTGTTTTGAGGAGAGTGGGATTTCCTGATTTGAGGAGAGTGGGATTTCCTGACTTTGAGAAGAGTGGGATTTCCTGACTTTGAGAAGAGTGGGATTTCCTGATTTTGAGGAGAGTGAGATTTCCTGACTTTGAGGAGAGTGGGATTTCCTGATTTGAGGAGAATGGGATTTCCTGACATTGAGGTTAGTAAGATTTCCTGATTTTGAGGAGAGTGGGATTTCATGACTTTGAGGAGAGTGGGATTTCATGACTTTGAGGAGAGTGGGATTTCCTGACTTTGAGAAGATTGGGATTTCCTGATTTGAGGACAGTGGGATTTCCTGATTTGAGGAGAGTGGGATTTCCTGATTTGAGGAGAATGGGATTTCCTGATTTGAGGAGAGTGGGATTTCCTGACTTTGAGGAGAGTGGGATTTCATGCTTTTGAGAAGAGTGGGATTTCGTGATTTGAGGAGAGTGGGATTTCCTGTTTTGAGGAGAGTGGGATTTCCTGACATTGAGAAGAGTGGGATTTACTGACATTGAAGTGAGTGGGATTTCCTGCCTTTGAGAAGAGTGTGATTTCCTGACATTGAGGTGAGTGGGATTTCCTGACTTTGAGAAGAGTGTGATTTCCTGACATTGAAGTGAGTGGGATTTCCTGACTTTGAGGAGAGTGGGATTTCCTGATTTGAGGCGAGTGGGATTTCCTGATTTGAGGCGAGTGGGATTTCCTGATTTGAGGAGAGTGGAATTTCCTGACATTGAGGAGAGTGGGATTTCCTGACTTTGAGGAGAGTGGGATTTCCTGACTTTGAGGAGAGTGGGATTTCCTGATTTGAGGAGAGTGAGATTTCCTGTTTTGAGGTGTGGGATTTCCTGACTTTGAGGAGAGTGGGATTTCCTGATTTGAGGAGAGTGGGATTTCCTGACTTTGAGGAGAGTGGGATTTCCTGATTTGAGGAGAGTGGGATTTCCTGACTTTGAGGAGGGTGGGATTTCCTGACATTGAAGTGAGTGGGATTTCCTGACTTTGAGAAGAGTGGGATTTCCTGACATTGAAGTGAGTGGGATTTCCTGACTTTGAGGAGAGTGGGATTTGATGACTTTGAGGAGAGTGGGATTTCCTGACTTTGAGGAGAGTGGGATTTCCTGACTTTGAGAAGATTGGGATTTCCTGATTTGAGGAGAGTGGGATTTCCTGATTTGAGGAGAATGGGATTTCCTGATTTGAGGAGTGGGATTTCCTGACATTGAGGTTAGTGGGATTTCCTGACTTTGAGGAGAGTGGGATTTCATGACTTTGATGAGAGTGGGATTTCCTGTTTTGAGGAGAGTGAGATTTCCTGACTTTGAGGAGAGTGGGATTTCATGACTTTGAGGAGAGTGGGATTTCCTGTTTTGAGGTGTGGGATTTCCTGACTTGAGAAGAGTGGGATTTCCTGACTTTGAGGAGAGTGGGATTTCCTGACTTTGAGGAGAGTGGGATTTACTGTTTTGAGGAGAGTGGGATTTCCTGATTTGAGGAGAGTGGGATTTCCTGACTTTGAGAAGAGTGGGATTTCCTGACTTTGAGAAGAGTGGGATTTCCTGACTTTGAGGAGAGTGGGATTTCCTGACTTTGAGGAGAGTGGGATTTCCTGATTTGAGGAGAGTGGAATTTCCTGACATTGAGGTTAGTGGGATTTCCTGACTTTGAGGAGAGTGGGATTTCCTGACTTTGAGGAGAGTGGGATTTCCTGACTTTGAGGAGAGTGGGATTTCCTGACTTTGAGGAGAGTGGGATTTCCTGTTTTGAGGAGAGTGGGATTTCCTGACTTTGAGGAGAGTGGGATTTCATGACTTTGAGGAGAGTGGGATTTCCTGTTTTGAGGAGAGTGGGATTTCCTGACATGAGAAGAGTGGGATTTCCTGACTTTGAGGAGAGTGGGATTTCCTGACTTTGAGGAGAGTGGGATTTCCTGTTTTGAGGAGAGTGGGATTTCCTGATTTGAGGAGAGTGGGATTTCCTGACTTTGAGAAGAGTGGGATTTCCTGACTTTGAGAAGAGTGGGATTTCCTGACTTTGAGAAGAGTGGGATTTCCTGACTTTGAGGAGAGTGAGATTTCCTGACTTTGAGGAGAGTGGGATTTCCTGATTTGAGGAGAATGGGATTTCCTGACATTGAGGTTAGTGGGGTTTCCTGATTTTGAGGAGAGTGGGATTTCATGACTTTGAGGAGAGTGGGATTTCATGACTTTGAGGAGAGTGGGATTTCCTGACTTTGAGAAGATTGGGATTTCCTGATTTGAGGACAGTGGGATTTCCTGATTTGAGGAGAGTGGGATTTCCTGATTTGAGGAGAATGGGATTTCCTGACATTGAGGTTAGTGGGATTTCCTGATTTTGAGGAGAGTGGGATTTCATGACTTTGAGGAGAGTGGGATTTCATGACTTTGAGGAGAGTGGGATTTCCTGACTTTGAGAAGATTGGGATTTCCTGATTTGAGGACAGTGGGATTTCCTGATTTGAGGAGAGTGGGATTTCCTGATTTGAGGAGAATGGGATTTCCTGATTTGAGGAGAGTGGGATTTCCTGACTTTGAGGAGAGTGGGATTTCATGCTTTTGAGAAGAGTGGGATTTCGTGTTTTGAGGAGAGTGGGATTTCCTGACTTTGAGGAGTGTGGGATTTCCTGACTTTGAGGAGAGTGGGATTTCCTGATTTGAGGAGAGTGGGATTTCCTGAGTTGAGAAGAGTGGGATTTCCTGAGTTTAGAAGAGCAGTATTTCATGAAATGAGGAGAGTGGGATTTCCTGACTTTGAGAAGAGTGGGTTTTCATGACTTGAGGAGAGTGGGATTTCCTGATTTGAGGAGAGTGGGATTTCCTGATTTGAGGAGAGTGGGATTTCCTGATTTGAGGAGAGTGGGATTTCCTGATTTGAGGAGAGTGGGATTTACTGTATTTGAAAAGAGTGGGATTTCCTGAGTTTAGAAGAGCAGTATTTCATGAAATGAGGAGAGTGGGATTTCCTGACTTTGAGAAGAGTGGGATTTCATGACTTGAGGAGAGTGGGATTTCCTGATTTGAGGAGAGTGGGATTTCCTGACTTTGAGGAAAGTGGGATTTCCTGACTTTGGGAATAATGGGATTTCCTGACTTTGAGGAGAGTGGGATTTCCTGACTTTGGGAATAATGGGATTTCCTGACTTTGAGGAGAGTGGGATTTCCTGAGTTGAGAAGAGCAGGGTTTGATGACTTGAGGAGAGTGGGATTTCCTGACTTTGGAAAGAGAGGGATTTCTTTATTAGAGAAGAGTGGGATTTCATTATTTGAGAAGGTTTGGGTTTCCTGATTTGAGGAGAGTGGGATTTCCTGACTTTGAGGAGAGTGGGATTTCCTGAAAGAAATTAACCGAATCACTGTGACACGCGCATATCTACAGTATATGACCTGGCAAAGAGGAGACATTTCCTGTCTGAAATAAGAGAGATCTATTTTTTGGGAGCGGGAAGGGTTAAGTGCTCTTATCTGTCTTGTTCTCCATCTACATACCTCCAGGCTGCTGTTCATTAACCAGAAAACAGAGATACAGTAACCCTCTCTAACCGTCCCGTGGCTTTCTCAGCTATATTAAGGAAAGTTCAGATACATTCCAGGGTGAGGCAGAAGGGTAATAAAAAAAAAGTGTGACAATCTCACCGTATAGATCCCCTAGTTTATTGGGATATATGATAGTGTCAGCAGGGCAGTGTGCGTTAATACTGTATATATATATACTGACTTTTACCTACTAACAGATGTAACATATCCTATATCTGAGCAACTGTAGAGAAGAAGGCCCCCAATTTGAGCACTCTCTCACTGAGATGGATGACGAATGTACAAATTCAAATAAATTTTATTACAACCAACCGATAAATTATAGGGCATTAAATGGTAATTAAGTAACGCATTGAGGATCCAATTGGGGTATGGGGACCCCGGATCCCAAATAATGCTGAAGCACAGTGTAATAATAGTAGGCACTGTACCTAGGTATGATCAGTTTAGAATCAACTGTCTATACCAGGGGTCTCCAAACTCAGTCTTCAAGAGCCACCATCAGGCCGGCTTTCATGGACATCCCTGTTTCCGTCAAAGACTGAGCCACTGATTGAGCCACCTGTGCTGAAACAGGGATGTCCATAAAAGCCGGCCTGTTGGCGGCTCTTGGGTACTGAGTTTGGAGACCCTTGGTCTAGGAGAACACGTATGACGTGTACAGGGGGGAACTCATATGAGAACCATGATTAGAAGTGCCAGCAGTTTGCCTGAGTGGCTAACACGTAAGTTAGACCAATTAGTACCGGCAACCAGTGGGTTAACAACAGCCACTGTTTGCGGGTAGTGGTCTGTGAATAAAATTGTCCACACTAATAGAACAGACCACTGATTGGCAAAAAACCCTAAGATAAGAAAATTGCCAACACCAAAGTAGATAGTCTTAAACCTAAAAAGGTTTAATTAGGTAGAATAACATTAATACCGTGGGTTAGTGTGTAGACACGGATCTTGCGATGTCAGTAATGAGGATAAAAAGCAGCTGCATGAGCAATAGGGCATCGTTGAGGACACACACGAAGACCGCAACTGCATGACCCACTGTGTTAGTGTAGGTATGTGAGTGTTCCCTAGTGCAACCAAGTGGTGTGCCATGCAAATAATCATTGTTGAATAACAGGCACCTCAGAGGTTGTATAGGTGTATAGACAATTCCCTGACAGAACACCAGGTATAATTCTGCACCATATGCCTAACGATAGCCCAGGATAGGGCAAATGTGCTTGTCTACAGTGTAGCAAGCACTACAGATGCCCAGGCTGTTATTACATAAAGTAAGGCATACAGGACACCTACAAGCTCATATTAGACCCCCAAAATAACCACAACATATATATATAAGCATATAAGTGTCACAGCGGAGTGCTACTGAGCATGGCAATATATATTTTAAAACCAGAGACAGAACATGAAACACAGACAGAGCTCAGTGCACATCCAGTGAAACTTATACACGGTACAGTGTCTAAATATATATGTATAGATATCTATTAAATAAAATGGTCTTTTAACATTTTGGCCAAATTGTTGTAAGCCCCTGAGCCACTGCACGGCAGACCACATCTCAAGGGTCCCTAACTCTAATATAAAGTCTTAATAACCTGTGCAATACCAGGAAGAATGATTTATAATAAATCTGTCAAAATTGCAAAGTTCTAAGTCTGATTGAAGCTTTTATTAACCTGTACATTCCCAGGAAAAGCACTCTGTATTAGATTTGTCACAATCACACTGCAAGCAGGCAAGTTGCCCTGAGAGTGGGAGATGCTATGGAGTGAGCTTTTAACCATTTAAATAAAGTAACCTGCAGCTCATAAGGTGGTTCGCAGCAGTGTAGGTGCGGTAAGTATGTTCCGTGTACCGAGTGGAAAAGGAGCCGTCCTCACTGCTTTAATACCCATCCCTATACACCCCAACACAATGCTGCCTTCCTCACTGCCGTAATGCCCCTCCCTGTACACCCCAACACACTACTGCCCTCACTTTCTTAATACCCCTCCCTATACACCTAAACACACTACTGCCCTATTCACTGCCTTAATATCCCTCCCTATACACCCCAACACTATCTGCCATCATCGCTGCCTTTATACCCCTCTCTAAACAGCCCAACACACTACTGTCCTCCTCAATGCCTTACTACCCCTCCTTACTGCCTTAACATCCCTCCATATACACTCCAACACATACTGCCCTTCTCACTGCCTTAATATCCCTCTCTGTACACCCCCACACTTGCTGCCTTCCTCCCTGCCTTGTTATACACTCTACCACCCCCTTACTGCGGACATCTGATGTCACACTGTCCTGACCTTTGACGTGACTACAATAAAGGGTACGTGACCCCAGCACTGAGCCCAGTGACACTGATGTTCACCCCCTCCTCCTCACCTGTCCCTCAACCAATACAGAAGCCATTCATACACAAAATCAACTCTGACGCCCTCCCTCTATCGGTCACCGACTGTCTTTGCTTCTTCTCACCCATCACTTCCCTAGTTGCTGTACTGTATGCAAAGACGGGTGGGAGAGCCGTGCTGGTCCTTTCTTCCATGTAGGAGGGAGACTTGGACCAACAAGTAGTGGACGTGTAACAAGCTTTCCAACCTCGGAGAGTCCTTCATTGGGTTACCCTCATCCTGAAAGCTGGTAACATGTCAACTACTTGCGGGTCCAATAAAAGGTATCGGACCCCCTACTGCCTCTCCCTCCTTTGTTACTACACGGAAGAAAGGAGGGAGATGGAGTAGGTACAGACGAGCCAACGGGTATTCTAAAGCTTGCCTTAAACTAGCCAGGTACATGCTGGGTACATGCTGGGTACATGCTGGGTACATGCTGGGTACATGCTGGGTACATGCTAGGTACATGCTGGGTACATGCTGGGTACGTTTCAGTGACATTTCTGCAGAGACTAATGGCCCATCGGATTAACACAGCAGGGGTTCCTGGCAGTCCCATTCAGTTTGAATGGGACTGCCAGGGACCCCCGCTGTGTTAATCCGATGGGCCATTAGTCTGTCTGCAGAAATGTGTGAAATGTTGCAGCATGTACCCAGCATGTACCCAGCATACACCCAACATGTACCCAACATGTACCCAGCATACAACCAACATGTACCCAGCATACACCCAACATGTACCCAACATGTACCCAGCATGTACCCAGCATGTACCCAGCATGTACCCAGCATGTACCCAGCATACACCCAACATGTACCCAGCATGTACCCAACATGTACCCAGCATGTACCCAGCATGTACCCAGCATGTACCCAGCATGTACCTGGGTCTTTTTGGAGATTGCCCCAGGTTTGTTTTAGAATAATCGTCGGCGCTACAGTAGTTTGATACCTTTTTATGGGCCAACACGTAGTTGAGGTGTTACAACCTTTCCAAGCTTCAATAGAAATTAGTGACAATAGCGCTAAAGCTTATAAACCAATTAGTGTTTGCCAACATGCAGTGATATGTGACACAAAAACCCGTAAACGTGAGTCAGGCTGACAGGAAACCCTGACTGATACTAGCCAGACACAGCACCCAAAACAAACATACCCGGTGCCAAAAACAATACAAAACAGTGATACTCTGCCCATATCAAATGTCCCGTTAGATAGTCCAGTAGTCTTCAATTAAGCCACACGGACAGACGCGTGACCATGGGGGTGGTGAACAGGACAGCTGATCTTCCGTTGTCTGGAAAAATTGAAATCCTACTTGCATAAAGCAGGAGTTTAGCAGGCGTGTGGGATAGTCTCTATCCCGGTATCGACAAAGGAACACTCCGCCAAAGAAGATGTACTTGGCGCGCGCGCCCCGAACGTGTGCCTGGGCGTGCGCCGTGCGTCGCGGAGGAAGGACTCGGCCTGGACGAGGTGGGAGGCAGAGGGGAAGGAGGAGCGGTGGAGCTAGGTGCAGTAGGAGCTGGGGTGACGGAGGCACGCCGAGGGGCGCGTGTCCATCGATCCGGCACAAGCGATCGGGAGCGTGCGCCTTCCGTGAGGCTGCCGTGCGCGCGCCCCGACCGTGTGCCTGGGCGTGCCGGCCTGTGCCGCGGAGGAATGGCTCGGTGTGGAGGAGGAGAGAGAGTGAGGAAGCGGGGGAACCGGGGCAGCTAGCCGCAGTGGCGACGGGGACACGCTGAGAGGCGCGAGTACCCCGATCCGTTACATATACAGACGAGACAACAAGTATTCTAAGGCTTGCCTTAAACTAGCCCGGTTACATGCTGGGTACATGCTGGGTGTAACCTGGCTAGTTAAAGGCAAGTTTAAGGCATTTCTGCATTGACTAATGACCCATCGGATTAACACAGCGGGGGTCCCTGGCAGTCCCATTCAGTTTGATCTGTTGGGCCATTGGTCAATGCAGAAATGCCTTAAACTTGCCTTAAACATGACCCAGCACGTACCCAGCATGTACCTGGGTCTTTTTGGCGATTGCCACTGGTTTGTGTTAGAATAACCATCGGCACTACATTACGGTCAGAGTGTCACTGGTTTTTATTGTGTTTTGTCGCTGGGTATATTTGTTATGTAAGTTTTCCAACCTCCCATGGTCAGGGTGAACCTGATGAAGGACCCCGAGGTTGGAAAGCTTGTAACACATCAATGACTTGTTGGTCCAACAAAAGGTATCGTACCACCTACTCCCTTTATCTACTGCAGGGGTGCGCTAACTCTTGTAAGGGGGGCGCGCCACGTTTACAGAGGCCCCCTGCGCTCCCCAAAACATTGAAGTTGATTGCCGGGGGAGAGTCCGTAATCGCCTCGTACCTGCGCTCCGGCTTCTCCACCACAACGCGATAGATAGAGATGCCGGAGAACAGGCCGGTGGGGGGGGGGCAGTGGCGCGAGCAGGAGGGAGAAACGGGGGGAGGAGGGGGGCAAGATTTACAATGTTTGCGCACCCCCTGATCTACGGTATCTACTTATTTACGTGTCTATCTTTCTGTGTCTCCCTCTCACTGTCTCTCACTGTCTTTCACTGTCTCTGCTCCTCTCTCTCTTTCAATCATTCTCACATCCCTCCTTCCTCGCTCCCTCCTTCCTCGCTCCCTCCTTCTCCCTGGCTGGGCGGAGCCCTGTTCATTTCACCCTCGCAGTGACGCAGACACCCCCCCCCCCCACACCATATAGATATATTAGCTGGGAATGTATTTATACCCCCAAACAACTCATAAAAACCTCCTTACTGTAAATACTGTGGCAGAGAGGGGGCAGAGTCCGCGCTAATTGCTCGGGTTTGACGAACAACATTCCGATAAAGTGCTTTCGCATAGCACAGCACGTACACGACGCGTACACGGGCATTGAACTTAAACTTTAGCGCCTCGGGATGGGCGGGGGGAGGAGGGGCAGAGTCTGGGAGTATGTGGGGGGGCTGGGTGCCCCACCCAGATCAGATACACAACCCTTTCATTTCCTGTGCGGTGCATTTTATTACCCAGAATCCTCGGCAGCAGTGGATGCTAAAGGCTTCAAGCCACACGTGCAGGCTGCGTAGCTCGCGCCGCGACAAACACCAGGGTCGGCGACGGGGTAGTGCATAGTGCGCGCGCGCATGCGCTACAGGGAGAGCGGCGTGGCGACGCCGGGGGGGAGGAGGAGGAGCGCGGAAGCTAAGCGCTTCCTAGTATGGACAAAGCCTAAGAGATAATGGGGAAGGGCAGGGTGGCAGACCTGTCTGAGATATGCGGGTGTGCTCACGGTGATATTTGCTGTGTGCGGTAGATTATAATGGGTATAACAAGTAAAGAGGGATGCACTGCGAGTGCTCATTTGCAGGTCATTACCCAGAATCCCTGGCTGCGGGGGGGGGGGGGGGGGGGCGGGAAGCAGTGCGTGCTAAGAGTAAAATGGGGAAGGGCAGTGCGGCAGACGTGTCTGAGACGTGTGACCTGTCTTCTTTGCTCTACATATGAGAGAGAGCCGTGTTAAAGTGACAAACCGCGCTCCAACGCTGTTATTCGTAAAATCCGACGCTCCGTTCGGTAGAAGTAAGCGTCTCGAGTATTAAGTGCCCGGGAGCTTAAAATGGAGCTCTCTCCCCATAGCCCAGTGCAGTCTGAAGGTTACCATGGTAACCTCACAGCTGAACCGCAGCTCCGTCCCCGGGAACCCTCCCCCCCTCCCCCCGCCCAGGTCCCGGGGTACTTGCCGGTTAAGTTTGCCCGTGTTCTTCCTGGACAGTTTAAAGATGGCAGCCGTAGTCGTCCCACAGGCTCCCAATGGCCCCCCGGCGAGACACGCAGGGTTCGGCGGCCATTTTGATTTTCCTAAAGGGAGAGAGAACGGCAAGTGCGTCGGCGAGTAACTCAGGAACCGAGGGGGACCCGCCGGAAACCGCAAATGTCGCGGTCCAACTCCGAAAGGTCGCTCCCGTAATCTGCAACAGAGACGCACAACGTAACAATCAGAGGGGCCAGGAGGGGGGAGTTCTGCTTTAAGTGGTGGATATAAATATATGCGTCTGTCTGTCTGTCTGTCTGTCTGTATATATATATATATATATATATATATATATATACAGCCAATAAAGAATATCACTTGTGAGCACATTCACATGTCTTAGACAGGTCTGCACCCTGCCTTTCACCATCATCCCCCAGCATACAGTGCTCCCACTGCAGCAAGGGATTCTGGGAAATGACATGCAAATGAGCACACCTTTTGCCTGGAATATCCGTTCACATGGAGCCCATTTGTATGGTAAATGTATGTGGTAAACCTACCCAGCCTAGAAATATTTCAAAGCCAGTATAAACCAACCTCACACTGATGAGACCCATTAAGGTTGAAACATGTCTGTGAGTGGTTTGACTGGCTTTGCTAGTCCCATGCTGTGCTTAAAAGCTGTGTGAACAGCGAGCATTAGCTTAAATGGGCTCCATGTGAATGGATATTCCAGGCAAAAGGTGACACATTGTGTGCTCATTGGCATGTCATTTCCCAGAATCCCTTGCTGCAGTGGGAGCACTGTATGCTGGGGGATAACTGGTTAAAGGCGGGGGTGCAGACCTGTCTAAGACATGTGAATGTGCTCACAAGTGATATTCTTTATTGGCTGTATGCTAACGGTGGAGGTTTTCTGTCGCCTTTTTCACCCACTGTGTGTGTGTGTGTGTGTGTGTGTGTGTGTGTGTGTGTGTGTGTGTGTGTGTGTGTGTGTGTGTGTGTGTGTGTGTGTGTGTGTGTGTGTGTGTGTGTGTGTGTGTGTGTGTGTGGGTGTATGTGGGTGTGTGTGGCAAAAAAGTAACGAACAATAGGCACTCCGTCGGGTGAATCAATGTGATGGGTGGAAATCCTGTATGGTACAAATAGGCAATACGATACCGTGTGAGGACGAATATCAGAGGCAGCACTCCAAATGGTTGTCAAAAGATTATTGTATTAACAAGACATCATTTCAAACGTTTCGGTCCTTCGTGCGGGACCTTTCTCAAGGTGATGCAGAGTGTGTCTAATAATATGTTACCACCCAGAGCAGTGATTCCCAACCAGGGTTCCGTGGAACCCTGGGGCTCCTTGAAGCAGTCTCAGGGGTTCCTCCTACAGACCACAGACCCCCCCCCCCAGATATCACGGTGACTCTGGGGTAATATTGGAGACGTTCTCTTTCCCCATTCTCTCTCTCTTCTCTCTCTCTCCTCTCTCTCTCTTCTCTCTCTCTCCTCTCTCTCTCTCTTCTCTCTCTTCTCTCTCTCTCTCTCTCTCTCTTCTCTCTTCTCTCTCTCTCTCTTCTCTCTCTCTTCTCTCTCTTCTCTCTCTCTTCAGAAAAACCCGGGGGTGGGGTTTTTTTGGTATGTGTTTTGTAGGGTGGATTGAGTGAGAGTGGGGTAATTGACGGAAGCTAGGGGCGAGCGAGAGGAGAGAGGGGGGCGGGAGGGAGCGAGTGAGGAAAAGAGGGAGTGAGACGCCAGATAGGGGCTCCCCCGAGATTTTTCGAAATACTTCAAGGGTTCCTCCAAACCAAAAAAGATTGGGAATCACTGACCCAGATGGATTAACTGTTACCCTGGTATTGCAGCTAGGTAGGATTGATGGTTGGTCAGTGGCACAGCATACCTAGTCACTCACCATAGATTGCAAATGATTGTGAATACACAAATTATATTAGCTGCTGCTAGTATTGGACCATAATTGTCCTATTGGTATCAGACACCCTGACTACATATACAAGCCACGACTGTCATAGCACAGCTCTAACGTCACTGCATCATTTTACTTAGGAATACAATGAGAACAATAGTAAGGCCTTGACCCCGCTGCCTACTGCAGCGCCCGCTGTGGCGGACGCTGCACGGACGAGAGCCCTCCCCTCAATGGTGCCGGGCCCGCTGCGAGGGGGGGCTGCAGCGCTGGGGCGAGAGCTGCTCCTGCTCTCAATAGAATTGAGAGCAGGACTCGCGACGAGCGATTAGGCACGCCCCCCCCGGCGGTTCAGCCAATGAGGGCGAACCTGCCGGGTGACGTCATGGCCGCGCCCCCGTCACTCCCCCGCCACGCCCCCCCCCCTGGTCTCTCTTCCTGCAATGAGCTGCAGACCGGGGAATCGGCTGCACGCGCCGCCAATCTCGCGGGCGTGCGTTGCAGCAGAGATACCGGGGCCTTAGCCTTATGAGTAGAGTTAACAGTGCACTGCACTAAAGTGTAATACACAAAGCAATAAACGGTGAGTGGTATGTTGGGTTGATTCTGTGCAGCTGACCCACTTACCCCACAGCTGCTATCACATAATGCCACAGTACAACCTATGAGTGGAATAGTCTCCAAGTCGCATGAAGGTGTATATGTGTATAATCATTAAACACCCAGGCAGAGCGCTATAATGTCAGACATCCAGCAGTATTGGTGTGGTGCAGATAACTGTTCAGCATTGTTGTAGTACCCAGGTGTAACAAGTGTAGCATGTGGAGAGAATCGTGCACACGCGGTGCTGAGAGTCAGCCTGATACAACCTTGCACAAGCCTCGGCACACAGAGTGTGGCACTCCTCCTGCGGTGACGTCGCTGCGTCTTGCGCCCTACGCGTTTCCATCCTGAAGAGAGAGAGGAGAGAGAGAGAGAGAGGAGAGAGAGAATGGGGAAAGAGAACGTCTCCCATATTACCCAGAGTCCCCGTGATATCTCACCCCCTCCCCTACAGGGAATGCAGTGCCCCTCTGACACGTATCACACGCATCCGCTCCCGTGTAACGGGGAATACAGGTGTTATATCCCAATGTGTTAGAACCCATACATATTCTAATACCCATATCCCCACTTACTGTGTGTGAGAGAGTGAGGGGGGAGAGAGTGAGTGAGGGGGGAGAGACTGAGTGAGGGGGGAGAGAGTGAGTCAGGGGAGAGAGTGAGTCAGGGGAGAGAGAGAGTGAGGGGAGAGAGTGAGTCAGGGGAGAGAGTAGTCAGGGGAGAGAGAGAGAGGGGAGAGAGTGAGAGAATGAGGGAAGAGAGTGAGTCAGGGGAGACAGTGAGTGAGGGGAGAGAGTGAGTCAGGGGAGAGAGTGAGTCAGGGGAGAGAGTGAGTCAGGGAAGAGAGTGAGCCAGGGAAGAGAGTGAGTCAGGGGAGAGAGTGAGTCGGGGGAGAGAGAGAGTGAGTCAGGGGAGAGAGAGAGAGAGAGAGAGAGAGAGAGAGAGAGGGGAGAGAGTGAGAGAATGAGGGGAGAGAGTGAGTCAGGGGAGACAGTGAGTCAGGGGAGAGAGTGAGTCAGGGGAGAGAGTGAGTCAGGGAAGAGAGTGAGTGAGGGGAGAGAGGGAGAGAGTAAGTCAGGGGAGAGAGTGAGTCAGGGGAGAGAGTGAGTCAGGGGAGAGGGAGAGAGGGGAGAGAGAGAGTGAGGGGAGAGAGTGAGAGAGTGAGGGGAGAGAGTGAGAGAGTCAGGGGAGAGTGAGAGAGTCAGGGGAGAGAGTGAGAGAGTCAGGGGAGAGAGTGAGAGAGTCAGGGGAGAGAGT
The DNA here is from genome assembly GCF_040206685.1 of Ascaphus truei. Taxonomy (NCBI): domain Eukaryota; kingdom Metazoa; phylum Chordata; class Amphibia; order Anura; family Ascaphidae; genus Ascaphus; species Ascaphus truei. Next base: position 215,174 of record NW_027456082.1, on the reverse strand, counting down.
GAGTCAGGGGAGAGAGTGGGTCAGGGGAGAGAGTGAGTCAGGGGAGAGAGAGAGTCGGGATAGAGAGAGGGGAGAGTGACGGGAGAGAAAGAGAGTGTGAGTGAGGGGAGTAAGAGAGTGTGTCAGGGGAGATAGTCAGGGGAGAGAGTCAGGGGAGAGAGCGAGGGGGGAGAGAGTGAGGGAGGCGAGAGAGAGAGTGAGGGGCGAGAGAGCGAGAGAGAAAGGGGAGAGAGAGAGGGGGGGGGAATAGATAGCGAGGGGAGAGGGAGAGAGTGAGGGGAGAGAGAGCGTTAGGGGAGAGAGGAGAGAGAGGGAGGGGGAAAGAGGGAAGGGGAGAGAGGGTGAGGGGAGAGGGAGTGAGGGGAGAGAGAGAGAATGAGGGGAGGGGAGAGAGTGAGGGGAGGGGAGAGAGAGTGAGGGGAGCGGAGAGAAAGAGAGTGAGGGGAGGAGAGAGAGAGGGGAGAGAGTGAGGGGAGAGAGTGAGGGGAGAGAGAGAGTGAGGGGAGAAAGTGAGGGGGGAGAGAGAGTGAGGGGAGAGGGTGAGAGGAGAGGGGAGAGCGTGAGGGGAGAGAGAGCGTTAGGGGAGAGAGGAGAGAGAGGGAGGGGGGAAAGAGGGAAGGGGAGAGAGGGTGAGGGGAGAGGGAGTGAGGGGAGAGAGAATGAGGGGAGGGGGAGAGAGTGAGGGGAGGGGAGAGAGAGTGAGGGTAGGGGAGAGAAAGAGAGTGAGGGGAGGAGAGAGAGAGGGGAGAGAGTGAGGGGAGAGAGTGAGGGGAGAGAGAGAGGTGAGGGAGAAAGTGAGGGGGGAGAGGGTGAGAGGAGAGAGAGAGCGTGAGGGGAGAGAGTGAGGGAGGAGAGTGAGTGAGGGGAGAGAGAGAGGGGGAGAGAGAGGGAGGGGGAGAGAGAGGGTGAGGGAGTGAGGGGAGAGAGAGAGAATGAGGGGAGGGGAGAGAATGAGGGAGGGGAGACAGAGTGAGGGGAGGGGAGAGGGAGAGAGTGAGGGAGAGAGAGTGAGGGGAGAGAGTGAGAGGGGAGAGAGAGGGTGAGGGGAGAGGGAGAGAGTGAGGAGAGAGTGAGGGAGAGAGAGAGTGAGGAGAGAGAAGGTGCAGGATTGAGAGAGTGAGGAGAGGGTGAGGATTGAGAGAGTGAGGAGAGTGTGAGGAGAGAAAGAGAGGGTGAGGGAGAGGGAGAGAGAGTGAGGGGGGAGAGAGAGAAGGGGGGACAGAGAGAGCGAGAGAGAAAGGGGAGAGAGGGGGGAATAGAGAGTGAGGGGAGAGAGTGAGGGAGTGGGGGAAGAGGAGAGTGAGGAGAGAGAGAGAGGGTGAAGGGAGAGGAAGAGAGTGAGGGGGGAGAGAGAGAAGGGTGGAGAGAGAAAAGGGGGGAGAGAGAAAGGGGAGAGAGAGAGAGAAAGGGAAGAGAGGGGGGAATAGAGAGTGAGGGGGAGAGAGAGTGAGTGAAGAGAGTGAGGGGAGAGAGTGAGGGAGGAGAGAGAGGAGAGAGAGTGAGGGGAGATAGGGAGGGGGAATAGAGGGTGAGAGTGAGGAGAGAGTGAGGAGAGAGGAGAGAGTGAGGGGAGGAGGAGAGAGGAGAGAGTGAGGAGAGAGTGAGGGGAGAGAGTGAGGAGAGAGTGAGGAGAGAGTGAGGAGAGAGGAGAGAGTGAGGGGGGGAGAGAGAATATTTACTAATCTTGTTTTTGTTGTTTCTCTTGTGCCCTTTTTTTGTGTGTTTTGGCCAGCCAGAGAACCAGACGATTCTGAGGATTGAGTGGAAGAGCGCGGTCAGGCTTTTCCAAAGTGGCCCCTGTCCCCAAATAACACAGCAACCGGCTTCGTTTTGATGCTAGGAAAGTCTGCCCTGCAGAGACGTGAGGACCAAGTTTTCTCCTCCGAGAACATAGCGGTCGTGATCATGAGTTCCTGCCGAAAACTGTTCCAGGAGTATCGGGACTGGGGTCCCGGTCAGGAGTTTCTGCTGAATCTCGGTCGTGGACGTACGGAACAAGGTTCCCGGTCAGGGTAAGCCCTTCGAAGCGGGCGCTCTGCACCTAGGCTAATTTTCTCATAGCCCAGACACCAGTAAGTGTGTATATTTCTGTCTTTTGTGTTTTGTTGGATTTCCGAGGTTTTTATCTAAATAAAACCCATTTTTATTTCGCTGCCTTATTTTGCCTATTGAGTGATCCCCAAAAATATGTTTTAAAGGACCTGGTTTGCCGTGTCAGCATGGTGTACCACTGTGCTAATCAATGGGTAGAGGGTGGGGGCAGTTACCCGAGGAGGGTGGTTAGGCGTCCGAGGTGGGTAGCAGAGGAGGGAGGTTAACTCCTCAATTACTATAGCGAGATCTGCAATAAGATGGCTAGGTCAGAGCTCCGATTAGCTCATCAGAGCTACAAGAATAGCGTGATCTTGCAATTGCAACGCGGTGCGAGATCGCAGCATTATGGAAACAAATCTGATATTCCAACCATCCCAAAGATTCGGAATCGAATTTGGTTCATTTGCCAGATGGAAAAATTAACGGAGTTTAGTTAACGATACTGGTGACAATTTTCTAAAAGTCCTGGACGCCTTGGCTGGCACAGACAGATATCCCGGGGATTGAGAGGTCCTCAATATGGCTCTGATAACAGTAGGTGCGTTCTCCTTGGGAGGGGCTTACAGGAGGTATTCTATACACCCAAGACCCCTTTATAGCAGCATTATAATATAAGTAATAGGAGAGACGACTCAGCTTGCAAACATCTGTGATGCTTGGCACGGAACCACGTGTCGCACCTACTACCAACGCACTCCCCCTACCTCACCCCCAACCTACCCCTTTCCCCTCCCCCACCCCGCCTCGACCTTCCTTTTCCCTTATTTTTTTCTTTTTTTTTCTGTGAGTATGTATTGTCTCCCCTTTTAAGTTGAGTTATAAGTGTCTGTTTGTCCATTTAAGTAGAGGTCGGCTTGGACTATATAGTCCACACCCATAAGTACCCAGAAGACCGGGTCCCGAAGCACAGCAGGACCTCGTTGTTACTTATATAGTTGTTAAAATATTGTTTGCATACAAGACAAAAGTATTCTGTAATGTATTTTATGCTGTCTTGATTCAATAAAATTTAAGTTATAAAAAAAAAAAAAGAATAGCGTGATCTTGTAAAAAATGCGTTCTGGGGCTGTTTTTCAGCTCCCGATCGAAGTGTTTGAGCCGCTCGGGGAGACGCACGTCCCGAACGAGTTTGGCAGGTCACCGGAGCTTTCTGAGTAGCAAACTTGCCAATTGGTTCGGGAACTGCTCAAAATCCCCGATGAGTTAGTTGTCGAAGTTTATAGAATAGGCCCTAGAGAGAGAGGGGACGTTGGAGATAGAGCGATTGGAGAGTGAGAGGGGAGAGAGTGAGGAGGAGGAGGAGAAAGTGGGGGAGGAAGAGTGCAGGAGAGAGAGAAGGTGGGGCTAGGTATACTTACTATGTGAGTTGTCCCTGAACAGTGCCCCTTGTTGCAGAAGATGTAATTCTCACTGAGGGGGCTGCAGCTTATAATTTCCACAGCTCTTCACGGAAAGACTCTGGAGGGGAAAATAACCCCATGTTATACACACATTGACCACTGGATGTCACTGTCACTACACCATAACCATAAGGGACTATATCCTGCTATATACACACAATGACAACATGGTGTCACTGATAGCCATAGGAAATATTGAATTGTATGTCTTTATTTATATAGCGCCAAAAGTGTACTCAGCGCTTCACAAAGAATACAATAGGGGGAATTATAATAATACAATAAACGCAGCAAAATCAGACAATAGGAAAGGAAATCCCTGCCCCGAAGAGCTTACAATCTAAGAGGTTTGATGGGGAACTTACAGAGACAGTAGGTGAGGGAATAAGTGCTGCAGATGGCAGTGCTTGGTCACAATGGGTGGTAGGAGTGACTGAGTGTGGGACATTAGCCATGAGGGCAGGCTATTGGGATACTTGATTTGTGGGGCGAGTTTTAAGGTTAGTCAAATAACTTAAGGTTTAACACACTTTACAGGGGAAGAGATGGCAGGGAGGCGTGGGTGAGAGCAGGTGTGTGTATGTCTGGGTTCAGGCTCAGGGGAGATCCCCAGCAGCAGGAAGGAGTAGATAGAGGTGTGAATAGAGGATTTGTGTGGGTGTTTTTTCATTGAGGGGTAAGAAGTTGTTGGGAGAGAGGTGTATAAATAACGGTGCAGTGGGGAGTGGGGAAGTTGGCGAGAACAGAGACGTTCACCAAGGAGTGAGGAAACAGTAATCAGAAAAAGCAATAAGGAGGACATAGTGAGATGCAGGAGGAGAGAATTCCCAGGTATTGGAAGATAGGAAGAGTACAAAAAATCACAGCTTTTCGAAAGTTAAGTTCTCACAGCTGCAGAGTTGTTGTTGTTCAGAGTCCAGATCTTCCTCCAATCTTCACCTCCAATTTCATCTCCAAAATTAACTCTGTCACACACTTTAACTCGGACACTTAAGATGAGACACAGCCAAGACAGTCTGTCTTAAATACTCTATTCACATGTAACGGGTATTCCCCCACCCAATCGCATATATGGCGTATGTAAGGGGGACCTATATGTTACCAGGTGTGGTGCAGTATACCTGTCAGGCTCACAGGAGGTCTGAGCCTCCGCTAGTGAGAGCCTGGGGTGAATCCTCTGGAACGATCTTCTAATTACAGCGCCTCCACCTGTGCAGGATTCTAGGAGTGTAGAATTTCCCCTACACAGGACCCACATACATGAACCACATACACCAAGATATATATAACACAGGTTTACTATATGGGCAGATAAAACACAATACACATGCATCAACAATATGACATCAAACGTATATAACTTCAGTGTCACCCTGTAACACTACTAAGCACAACTATCCACACACCTCGCAGGGCCTTAACCCCACACAATATTCCCAAAGTCCTTGTACCCAAAGTCCCAAGAGTCCCACAACCCCACCCACGTGTGGGACAGCGCTGCCCACTAAGATGAAGTGTATAGGTGGTGCACTTGGTGACTTGGATAATACCTGCCCGGTGCTCCTGCTACCGGGTGCGCAGATGACATTTGCTTGGAATCCCTTGCTCCAGGAGATAATCCAAGATGCCTCCGCCTCAACGGTGGGTGGCTCAACCACAAGCTGAGGTGAGTAGGGTCTAGCAGGGGCCTAAGGGGAGACTTCTGGCCTAGTGCAGGAGGCTAGAGGCTACTTTCCTCCCTGCACAAACACACCCTCCCCTCTCTGTGTCCCAGCTCCTAACTGACAATCCCTGTCTTCACACAACATTGTTGCAACTTTGCAGCATGAGAATCTGTCAGCCTTATTGGCTGTCTGGCTGCCTGTGACCAGGGTGAAAGTGCAGTCCCCAGAGGCTGCTGGGAATTGTAGTCCTTGATGGCTCTCTTTAACATTGGGGCCTCGTGCGCGCTGTGTAATGGCCGCCGCCGCTGCTAACTGCGCATGTGGGAACTGGGGGATGTCCCTGACTATGGAGCGCCTCTTCTCACTCCCTGTAATAGCTGCCGTATCGCATCTGGGGATATACTGCGCGTGCGCGAGCTTCCGCCTATGCGCGAACGCACACAAGATGGCGGCGCCCTGTAGCTGATGTTGCCGGGAGCCCCCTGTGACGCGACCACCCCTGCAACTGCCCTCACGCTGTCGCAGGTAAGAGGGAGAGAATTGAATGTCTGGGGAGCCAGAGGGGACCTGGCTACACACATGCAATTGAATAACAATTAAGGGAGGGGTTTGCCTATTCAGCTGAAGGAAACATACCCCAATAGTCAATTCAATCTTAATTAATATACCCTGCTATATTCACACAGTGACCGCAGGGTGTCACTGATATCCATAGGGAATATACCCTGCTATATTCACACAGTGACCGCAGGGCGTCACTGATATCCATAGGGAATATACCCTGCTATATACACACAGTGATCACAGGGTGTCACTGATACCCATAGGGAATATACCCTGCTATATACACACAGTGGCCGCAGGGTGTCACTGATATCCATAGGGAATATACCCTGCTATATACACACAGTGATCACAGGGTGTCACTGATACCCATAGGGAATATACCCTGCTATATACACACAGTGACCGCAGGGTGTCACTGATACCCATAGGGAATATACCCTGCTATATACACACAGTGACCGCAGGGTGTCACTGATACCCATAGGCAATATACCCTGCTATACAGTATACACACAGTGACCGCAGGATGTCACTGATACCCATAGGGAATATACCTTGCTATATACACACCGTGACCGCAGGGTGTCACTGATACCCATAGGGAATATACCCTGCTATATACACACAGTGACCGCAGGGCGTCACTGATACCCATAGGGAATATACCCTGCTATATACACACGGTGACCGCAGGGCGTCACTGATACCCATAGGGAATATACCCTGCTATATACACACGGTGACCGCAGGGCGTCACTGATACCCATAGGGAATATACCCTGCTATATACACAGTGACCGCAGGGCGTCACTGATACCCATAGGGAATATACCCTGCTATATACACAGTGACCGCAGGGCGTCACTGATACCCATAGGGAATATACCCTGCTATATACACACGGTGACCGCAGGGTGTCACTGATACCCATAGGGAATATACCCTGCTATATACACACGGTGACCGCAGGGCGTCACTGATACCATAGAGAATATACCCTGCTATATACACACGGTGACCGCAGGGCGTCACTGATACCCATAGGGAATATACCCTGCTATATACACACGGTGACCGCAGGGCGTCACTGATACCCATAGGGAATATACCCCGCTATATACACACGGTGACCGCAGGGCGTCACTGATACCCATAGGGAATATACCCTGCTATATACACACGGTGACCGCAGGGCGTCACTGATACCCATAGGGAATATACCCTGCTATATACACACGGTGACCGCAGGGCGTCACTGATACCCATAGGGAATATACCCTGCTATATACACACGGTGACCGCAGGGCGTCACTGATACCCATAGGGAATATACCCTGCTATATACACACGGTGACCGCAGGGCGTCACTGATACCCATAGGGAATACACCCTGCTATATACACACGGTGACCGCAGGGCGTCACTGATACCCATAGGGAATACACCCTGCTATATACACACGGTGACCGCAGGGCGTCACTGATACCCATAGGGAATACACCCTGCTATATACACACGGTGACCGCAGGGCGTCACTGATACCCATAGGGAATATACCCTGCTATATACACACGGTGACCGCAGGGCGTCACTGATACCCATAGGGAATACACCCTGCTATATACACACAGTGACCGCAGGGCGTCACTGATACCCATAGGGAATACACCCTGCTATATACACACAGTGACCGCAGGGCGTCACTGATACCCATAGGGAATATACCCTGCTATATACACACAGTGACCGCAGGGCGTCACTGATACCCATAGGGAATATACCCTGCTATATACACACAGTGACCGCAGGGCGTCACTGATACCCATAGGGAATATACCCAGCTATATACACACAGTGACCGGGTGTCACTGATACCCATAGGGAATACACCACGCTATATACACACAGTGACCGCAGGGCGTCACTGATACCCATAGGGAATATATAACCTGCTATATACACACAGTGACCGCAGGGCGTCACTGATACCCATAGGGAATATACCCTGCTATATACACACAGTGACCGCAGGGCGTCACTGATACCCATAGGGAATATACCCTGCTATATACACACAGTGACTGCAGGGCGTCACTGATACCCATAGGGAATATACCCTGCTATATACACACAGTGACCGCAGGGCGTCACTGATACCCATAGGGAATATACCCTGCTATATACACACAGTGACTGCAGGGCGTCACTGATACCCATAGGGAATATACCCTGTTATATACACACAGTGATCGCAGGACGTCACTGATACCCATAGGGAATATACCCCGCTATATACACACAGTGACCGCAGGGTGTCACTGATACCCATAGGGAATATACCCTGCTATATACACACAGTGACCGCAGGGCGTCACTGATACCCATAGGGAATATACCCTGCTATATACACACAGTGACCGCAGGGCGTCACTGATACCCATAGAGAATACACCCTGCTATATACACACAGTGACCGCAGGGTGTCACTGATACCCATAGGGAATATACCCTGCTATATACACACAGTGACCGCAGGGCGTCACTGATACCCATAGGGAATATACCCTGCTATATACACACAGTGACCGCAGGGCGTCACTGATACCCATAGGGAATATACCCAGCTATATACACACAGTGACCGGGTGTCACTGATACCCATAGGGAATATACCCTGCTATATACACACAGTGACCGCAGGGCGTCACTGATACCCATAGGGAATATACCCTGCTATATACACAGTGACCGCAGAGCGTCACTGATACCCATAGGGAATATACCCTGCTATATACACACAGTGACCGCAGGGCGTCACTGATACCCATAGGGAATATACCCAGCTATATACACACAGTGACCGGGTGTCACTGATACCCATAGGGAATACACCACGCTATATACACACAGTGACCGCAGGGCGTCACTGATACCCATAGGGAATATATAACCTGCTATATACACACAGTGACCGCAGGGTGTCACTGATACACATAGGGAATATACCCTGCTATATACACACGGTGACCGCAGGGTGACACTGATACCCATAGGGAATATACCCTGCTATATACACACAGTGACCGCAGGGTGTCACTGATACCCATAGGGAATATACCCTGCTATATACACACAGTGACCGCAGGGGGTCACTGATACCCATAGGGAATATACCCCGCTATATACACACAGTGACCGCAGGGTGTCACTGATACACATAGGGAACATACCCTGCTACATACACACGGTGACCGCAGGGTGTCACTGATACCCATAGGGAATATACCCTGCTATATACACACGGTGACCGCAGGGTGTCACTGATACCCATAGGGAATATACCCTGCTATATACACACAGTGACCGCAGGGTGTCACTGATACCCATAGGGAATATACCCTGCTATATACACACAGTGACCGCAGGGCGTCACTGATACCCATAGGGAATATACCCGGCTATATACACAGTGACCGCAGAGCGTCACTGATACCCATAGGGAATATACCCTGCTATATACACACAGTGACCGCAGGGCGTCACTGATACCCATAGGGAATATACCCTGCTATATACACACAGTGACCGCAGGGCGTCACTGATACCCATAGGGAATATACCCTGCTACATACACACAGTGACCGCAGGGTGTCACTGATACCCATAGGGAATATACCCTGCTATATACACACAGTGACCGCAGGGCGTCACTGATACCCATAGGGAATATACCCTGCTATATACACACAGTGACCGCAGGGTGTCACTGATACCCATAGGGAATATACCCTGCTATATACACAGTGACCGCAGAGTGTCACTGATACCCATAGGGAATATACCCTGCTACATACACACAGTGACCGCAGGGTGTCACTGATACCCATAGGGAATATACCCTGCTATATACACACAGTGACCGCAGGGCGTCACTGATACCCATAGGGAATATACCCCGCTAATACACACAGAAACCGCAGGGAGTCACTGATACCCATAGGGAATATACCCTGCTATATACACGCAGTGACCGCAGGGTGTCACTGATACCCATAGGGAATATACCCTGTTATATACACACGGTGACCGCAGGGCGTCACTGATACCCACAGGGAATATACGCTGCTATATACACACGGTGACCGCAGGGCGTCACTGATACCCATAGGGAATACACCCTGCTATATACACACAGTGACCGCAGGGTGTCACTGATACCCATAGGGAATATACCCTGCTATATACACACAGTGACCGCAGGGCGTCACTGATACCCATAGGGAATATACCCTGCTATATACACACAGTGACCGCAGGGCGTCACTGATACCCATAGGGAATATACCCTGCTATATACACACAGTGACTGACCGCAGGGCGTCACTGATACCCATAGGGAATATACCCTGCTATATACACACGGTGACCGCAGGGTGTCACTGATACCCATAGGGAATATACCCTGCTATATACACACGGTGACCGCAGGGTGTCACTGATACCCATAGGGAATATACCCTGCTATATACACACGGTGACCGCAGGGCGTCACTGATACCCATAGGGAATATACCCTGCTATATACACACAGTGACCGCAGGGCGTCACTGATACCCATAGGGAATATACCCTGCTATATACACACAGTGATCGCAGGGCGTCACTGATACCCATAGGGAATATACCCTGCTATATACACACAGTGACTGACCGCAGGGCGTCACTGATACCCATAGGGAATATACCCTGCTATATACACACGGTGACCGCAGGGTGTCACTGATACCCATAGGGAATATACCCTGCTATATACACAGTGACCGCAGAGTGTCACTGATACCGATAGGGAATATACCCTGCTATATACACACGGTGACCGCAGGGCGTCACTGATACCCATAGGGAATATACCCTGCTATATACACACAGTGACCGCAGGGCGTCACTGATACCCATAGGGAATATACCCTGCTATATACACACAGTGATCGCAGGGCGTCACTGATACCCATAGGGAATATACCCTGCTATATACACACAGTGACTGACCGCAGGGCGTCACTGATACCCATAGGGAATATACCCTGCTATATACACACGGTGACCGCAGGGTGTCACTGATACCCATAGGGAATATACCCTGCTATATACACAGTGACCGCAGAGTGTCACTGATACCGATAGGGAATATACCCTGCTGTATACACACAGTGACCGCAGGGCGTCACTGATACCCATAGGGAATATACCCTGCTATATACACACAGTGACCGCAGGGCGTCACTGATACCCATAGGGAATATACCCTGCTATATACACACAGTGACCGCAGGGCGTCACTGATACCCATAGGGAATATACCCTGCTATATACACACGGTGACCGCAGGGTGTCACTGATACCCATAGGGAATATACCCTGCTATATACACACAGTGACCGCAGGGTGTCACTGATACCCATAGGGAATATACCCTGCTATACACACACAGTGACCGCAGGGTGTCACTGATACCCATAGGGAATATACCCTGCTATATACACGCGGTGACCGCAGGGTGTCACTGATACCCATAGGGAATATACCCTGCTATATACACACAGTGACCGCAGGGCGTCACTGATACCCATAGGGAATATACCCTGTTATATACACACGGTGACCGCAGGGCGTCACTGATACCCATAGGGAATATACCCTGCTATATACACACAGTGACCGCAGGGCGTCACTGATACCCATAGGGAATATACCCTGCTATATACACACAGTGAACGCAGGGTGTCACTGATACCCATAGGGAATATACCCCGCTATATACACACAGTGACCGCAGGGTGTCACTGATACCCATAGGGAATATACCCCGCTATATACACACAGTGACCGCAGGGAGTCACTGATACCCATAGGCAATATACCCTGTTGATAAAGCAAAAAACAGTTGATAGACAGCACTCAAAAGAAGTAACAGATTGTAGTGCAGGGTGCAGCGAAACTTAGGGGACCCCAATTCCCCTGAAATCATATACAAACACACACAAATGCCCCAGCACTCACCGTCTGAAAGAAATAGCTCAACTAGAGGATTGCAGTACCCTGTATGTCCCAAATACAAAATGAATTTAATGTAAACACAAGAAAGAAACGACTTGGAGTTGTGAGCCACATCGGAAGCAAAGTCTCAGGGGAGGGGAGTGGGGAGAAGGACACAGGGAAACGAAGTGACAACACACAAAAAGGGGGGGAAAACACAATAAAAGGGAGGAGGGTATGCAAGGGGGGCAACGATCGTTTCGAGGTTGGAACCTCTTCTTCAGGCCCGTTCCCTCTGGTCCAACAGGACCAAGAGGTACAGACGAGCCAACGAGTATTCTAAAACTTGCCTTAAACTAGCCAGGTACATGCTGGGTACATGCTGGGTACATGCTGGGTGCATGCTGGGTGTATGCTGGGTACATGCTGGGTACATGCTGGGTACATGCTGGGTGCATGCTGGGTACATGCGGGGTGTATGCCGGGTACATGCTGGGTGCATGCTGGGTGCATGCTGGGTACATGCTGGGTACATGCTGGGTACATGTTGGGTACATGCTGGGTACATTCTGCAACCTTTCAGTGACATTTCTGCAGATAGACTAATGGCCCATCGGATTAACAGCCGGGGGTCCCTGGCAGTCCCATTGAAACTGAATTTTGAATGGGACTGCCAGGGACCCCGGCTGTTAATCCGATGGGCCATTAGTCTGTCTGCAGAAATGTGTGAAATGTTGCAGCATATACCCAGCATGTACCCAGCATGTACCCAGCATGTACCCAGCATGTACCCAGCATACACCCAACATATACACCCAGCATACACCCAGCATATACCCAGCATGTACCCAGCATACACCCAGCATACACCCAGCATGTACCCAGAATACACCCAGCATATACCCAGCATACACCCAGCATACACCCAGCATGTACCCAGCATGTACCCAGCGTGTACCCAGCATGTACCCAGCATGTACCCAGCATATACCCAGCATATACCCAGCATATACCCAGCATATACCCAGCATACACCCAGCATACACCCAGCATATACAGTACCTGGGTCTTTCTGGAGATTGCCCCAGATTTGTTTTAGAATAATCGTCGGCACTACAGTGCTTCCCTATACCCTCTCTCCCCAGTACAGAATGCAGCCCTGTCCTTCAATATAGCGCCCTGTGTTTACTTAAACAGGCACAGAAGCCGAAGCTAACTGCAATCATAAGGCAGCAGGAGTCCCAAAACAGAGGCAATAAAGAGTTAAGCAACAGGCAAAAACCATCCTTATCTGTGTCAAGTCTTTTCTGCGCTCCTGTTTGCAGTGAGCTCCGGGACATTTCTGTGTGTTTGTATAGACTGCAGAGAGTTAAACTGAGAGGGTGCTACCCAAGGATTATCGCTTCCTCGGAAGCCGTAGAGAATCAATATACATTAGCAAGAGAGAGAGAATCCTTCAGAGGGGGGTGCACTCCTCTGTATATCCCTCCAGTGTGTTGCCACTTGCGCAAATGCACATATATCAATGCCAACGTTACCAAACCATTTACATAGCAATATTGAGTCTCTCACGCGAGACTGTTACCAAGATAACCCCCCCCCCCATGGTATAAAGATAGGCAGCAGTCTGTCAGTACCAGTAACGGGGGGGGAGGTTTAATGGATTACCGGTGAACCAGATAGGGTGTTGTGCGTGTGACCGATCTCAGTGTAGTATGATAGCTCCCTGATCTGCCGGGGATAGGCGTACAGATACTTGTTATAAATTTGGATATCATTTGTTTTATTTGACTACGTGGGATATTGTTTCAACGGGTTTATCAAGCTGTCCACAAGCAAGGGAAAGGAGGCTTTATATGTGATATGTTGCATACGTATGCGCGTGGTCATTAAGATGGCTAGCATCGCTGGGGGTTTGTTCCTCCCATCCATTTTTGCTGTGATGTAACAGGGTTGCTTGCTTAGGGGTGCTAAAACTTGGTAATGGCTCTGTCAAGGTCTAAGGTAGCTTGGGATGTCTGTCTACTAAACTAGCTGCCCTAGAAGCACTTCCTCAAGGTTGCTGGCAAAGCGTATGCCCCTCCTGTGTTCGCACTGTTAACAGGAGCTCTCCGCTGCGGGTTGGCAGTGTCAGACTGAGTTCAGGGTGGTTGCTACGCATGCGTAAGCACGTTCGGGACCAAAGTCGTGAGAGCGAATATCTGTTTTCAGGGTAGAAACGACCTTTGGCGGCAAAGCGCCGCAGTTGACGCAGCTACATTTTGGCCGACACGACCGAAATTGATTTTACGGGCTGCGGTCGCGTCACGTGAGCTGGTTCAGCGAACCAGCTCCGTGACACGTTTGCCGCGCCCCCCCCCCCCCCCCCACCCACCGCCACGCCCCTAAATGCCGCAACCCAACTCCTGCAGCTGAGGCACAGATCGCTGGGCTGCAGGAGCGCGCGGCGGAGGCGCGCACGGACGCTCGTGGCCGTAGTATCCACCCTGAACTCAGCCGTAGGGGCGTATATCGAATACACCAGTCACACACAGAACTGCCACAAACGCGTCCGTGTCTGCGCTAGATGTGTCCCGTTCTGCTACAGGAAAAAGTTCATTTTACTGTGGGAGCTGGCAAACTCAAATGTTCCGCGATTTAGCCATATATCCAAGGGAGACCGTGTCCTGAAGGAACGCTACAGAAATCTCCCCTGAGTGAGTGTGTGTGTGTGTGAGTTTGGGTGTGAGTGTCCACCCCGTTTCTCTGTATCCTCTGATTCTTGTCACTGCGATGGATTCCAGTGAGTGTGAGTGTGAGTGACCGCCCCATTTTCTCTGTCACTGCCCCCCTCTGATTCTTGTATCTGTGATGGATTCCAGTGAGTGCGAGTGAGTTTGGGTGTAAGTGTCCACCCCGTTTCTCTGTATCCTCTGATTCCTGTCACTGTGTTGGATTCCAGTGAGTGTGAGTGACCGCCCCATTTTCTCTGTCACTGCCCCCCTCTGATTCTTGTATCTGTGATGGATTCCAGTGGGTGTGAGTGTGAGTGAGTTTGGGTGTGAGTGTCCACCCATTTTCTCTGTATCCTCTGATTCCTGTCACTGTGATGGATTCCAGTGGGTGTGAGTAACCGCCCCATTTTCTCTGTCACTGCCCCCTCTGATTCTTGTCACTGCGATGGATTCCAGTGGGTGTGAGTGTGAGTGACTGCCCCATTTTCTCTGTCACTGCCCCCTCTGATTCTTGTCACTGTGATGGATTCCAGTGAATGTGAGTGACTGCCCCATTTTCTCTGTCACTGCCCCCTCTGATTCTTGTCACTGCGATGGATTCCAGTGGGTGTGAGTGTGAGTGACTGCCCCATTTTCTCTGTCACTGCCCCCTCTGATTCTTGTCACTGTGATGGATTCCAGTGAGTGTGAGTGACTGCCCCATTTTCTCTGTCACTGCCCCCTCTGATTCTTGTCACTGCGATGGATTCCAGTGGGTGTGAGTGTGAGTGACCGCCCCATTTTCTCTGTCACTGCCCCCCCTCTGATTCTTGTCACTGTGAGTGATTCCTGGGTGAGGGTGTGAGTGAGTGTGAGTGTGATGTATTCCTGGGTGAGGTTAAGATGAGAAATTGGGATCACTCACCGCCCGTCAGACAGGAGATCTGCAGGAGTGTCCGAGACCGCCACAGGATCCCCATCCTACAGGATCTACCAGGGATCTCTCTCTCCTCTCTCCATTCTCTTTCTCTCAGCGCTGTCTCTGTGCTCTCTCTCAGGACTCTCTCTATGATCTCTCAACACACTCTCTCAGCTCTCTCTACATTCTCCCTCAGTGTTCTCTATCTGCACTCTCTCGTTGCTCTCTCTCTCTCGGCACGTTCTCTGTGCTCTCTCTCAGCACTTTCTCAGCTCTCTCCCTCAGTCTCTGAGCACTCTTATTTTTTGCCCCCTGCCTACGCTCTCTTGCCCCGGCTTCCCAAATGAGCCCGGGCAGTGCAGGGGGGGTATATATAATACAGGAGCCGTGATGTACAGAGGGAGGGGAGATGTTACAGGTGATACAGGACGGGAGGTGACAAAGGATGGGGCGGTGAACATCATAATACATGAAGTGTGCAAATCTTTTATAGGGTGCATAGGTCAGTTATATTATCTGTTTATTATTCAGAGAGTGATACGAAAGCACCTAAAAATTAACACCAGGATAACGGGATCTTACTGTGAGATCCTACACAGCACAGAGACCCTACACACTGAGGATAATGGGGTCTCACTGGGAGATCCGACACAGCACAGAGGCCCTACACACTGAAGATAATGGGGTCTAACTGTGAGATCCTACACAGCACAGAGATCCTACACACTGAGGATAATGGGGTCTCACTGTGAGATCCTACACAGCACAGAGACCCTACACACTGAGGATAACGGGGTCTCACAGTGAGATCCTACACAGCACAGAGGCCCTACACACTGAGGATAATGGGGTCTCACAGTGAGATCCTACACAGCACAGAGACCCTACAAACTGAGGATAATGGGGTCTCACAGTGAGATCCTACACAGCAGAGACCCTACACACTGAGGATAATGGGGTCTCGCTGTGGAATCCTACACAGCACAGAGACCCTACAAACTGAGGATAATGGGGTCTCACTGAGAGATCCTACACAGCACAGAGACCCTACACACTGAGGATAATGGGGTCTCACAGTGAGATCCTACACAGCAGAGACCCTACACACTGAGGATAATGGGGTCTCGCTGTGGGATCCTACACAACACAGAGACCCTACAAACTGAGGATAATGGGTTCTCATTGTGAGATCCTACACAGAGACCCTACACACTGAGGATAATGGGGTCTTACTGTGAGATCCTACACAGCAAGACCCTACACACTGAGGATAATGGTGTCTTACTGTGAGATCCTACACAGCACAGAGACCCTACAAACTGAGGATAATGGGGTCTCACTGTGAAATCCTACACAGCATAGAGACCCTACAAACTGAGGATAATGGGGTCTCACTATGAAATCCTACACAGGACAGAGACCCTACAAACTGAGTATTACGGGGTCTCACTGTGAGATACTACACAGCACAGGGACCCTACAACCTGAGGATAATGGGGTCTTATTGTGAGATCATGCACAGCACAGAGACCCTACAGTGGCAGAGCATGAGGGTCTTACAGTACATTCATACTGTAGTATAAAGAGGCACCACAGACTGCAGATACCCCCTAACACCCTGGAGTGGGGTGTCCCCTCATAACCCCCCTGCCCTACGTACCATAGTCCCCCTGGGCTGTACCCCCTATTTAACATCCCCCCACACCAGGGATCCCTTGTGTCAACCCCCGTCCCCATTATCCCACCTCACCACTGAGCAGAATGTGTCACGACAGCCTCTTGAGTAATGAGGGTCCTGGGTAGGAGCAGACACACCCAAGGAGTTGGGTTACCCCCTCGGGGGTCTCTGTACAAGATCACAATGACCATAAATGTTAAAATAAAGACTCGTTACAGGAGTCGGAAATCCCCGAAATCCCATTGGTAACGTGGCAGAGGGGAAAGGGCAGGAAAGTATTTCACCGTCGCGGGATGCTGATGATCTGATTAATTCGTGGGTCTTTTTTACTTCTCGGAGTGGTTAATAGGGGCAATAAACAGCATTATTCCGATCAACGGTGAAAGTCCAGACCTGTGAGGGACAAGCAGTCTGGGTTAAAGGGGGGTCAGAGGTCGTGGGCCTTTACTCCCCTTAAGGTCATCAGTTTGGGGTTAGGATTATAGGTTACCTATAAGGTTATGGGATCAGTTTGGGGTTAGGATTATAGGTTACCTATAAGGTTATGGGATCAGTTTGGGGTTAGGATTAAAGTTTACCTATAAAGTTATGGGATCAGTTTGGGGTTAGGATTATAGGTTACCTATAAGGTTATGGGATCAGTTTGGGGTTAGGATTATAGGTTACCTATAAAGTTATGGGATCAGTTTGGGTTTAGGATTAAAGTTTACCTATAAGGTTATGGGATCAGTTTGGGGTTAGGATTATAGGTTACCTATAAGGTTATGGGATCAGTTTGGGGTTAGGATTATAGGTTACCTATAAGGTTATGGGATCAGTTTGGGGTTAGGATTATAGGTTACCTATAAGGTTATGGGATCAGTTTGGGGTTAGGATTATAGGTTACCTATAAGGTTATGGGATCAGTTTGGGGTTAGGATTATAGGTTACCTATAAGGTTATGGGATCAGTTTGGGGTTAGGATTATAGGTTACCTATAAGGTTATGGGATCAGTTTGGGGTAAGGATTATAGGTTACCTATAAGGTTATGGGATCCGTCTGGGGTTAGGATTATAGGTTACCTATTAGGCTATGGGACCAGTTTGGGGTTAGGATTATAGGTTACCTATAAGGTTATGGGATCAGTTTGGGGTTAGGATTATAGGTTACCTATAAGGTCATGGGATCAGTTTGAGGTTAGGATTATAGGTTACCTATAAAGTTATGGGATCAGTTTGGGGTTAGGATTATAGGTTACCTATAAGGTTATGGGTTCAGTTTGTGGTTAGGATTATAGGTTACCTATACGGTTATGGGTTCAGTTTGTGGTTAGGATTATAGGTTACCTATAAGGTTATGGGATCAGTTTGTGGTTAGGATTATAGGTTACCTATAAAGTTATGGGATCAGTCTGGGGTTAGGATTAAAGGTTACCTATAAGGTTATGGGATCAGTTTTGTGTTAGGATTATAGGTTACCTATAAGGTTATGGTATCAGTTTTGGGTTAGGATTATAGGTTACCTATAAGGTTATGGGATCAGTTTTGGGTTAGGATTATAGGTTACCTATAAGGTTATGGGATCAGTTTGGGGTTAGGATTATAGGTTACCTATAAAGTTATGGGATCAGTTTGTGGTTAGGATTATAGGTTACCTATACGTTTATAGGTTCAGTTTGTGGTTAGGATTATAGGTTACCTATAAGGTTATGGGATCAGTTTGGGGTTAGGATTAAAGGTTACCTATAAGGTCATGGGATCAATTTGTGTTTAGGATTATAGGTTACCTATAAGGTTATGGGATCAGTTTGGGGTTAGGATTATAGGTTACCTATAAAGTTATGGGATCAGTTTGGGTTTAGGATTAAAGTTTACCTATAAGGTTATGGGATCAGTTTGGGGTTAGGATTATAGGTTACCTATAAGGTTATGGGATCAGTTTGGGGTTAGGATTATAGGTTACCTATAAGGTTATGGGATCAGTTTGGGGTTAGGATTATAGGTTACCTATAAGGTTATGGGATCAGTTTGGGGTTAGGATTATAGGTTACCTATAAGGTTATGGGATCAGTTTGGGGTTAGGATTATAGGTTACCTATAAGGTTATGGGATCAGTTTGGGGTTAGGATTATAGGTTACCTATAAGGTTATGGGATCAGTTTGGGGTTAGGATTATAGGTTACCTATAAGGTTATGGGATCAGTTTGGGGTTAGGATTATAGGTTACCTATAAGGTTATGGGATCAGTTTGGGGTAAGGATTATAGGTTACCTATAAGGTTATGGGATCCGTCTGGGGTTAGGATTATAGGTTACCTATTAGGCTATGGGACCAGTTTGGGGTTAGGATTATAGGTTACCTATAAGGTTATGGGATCAGTTTGGGGTTAGGATTATAGGTTACCTATAAGGTCATGGGATCAGTTTGAGGTTAGGATTATAGGTTACCTATAAAGTTATGGGATCAGTTTGGGGTTAGGATTATAGGTTACCTATAAGGTTATGGGTTCAGTTTGTGGTTAGGATTATAGGTTACCTATACGGTTATGGGTTCAGTTTGTGGTTAGAATTATAGGTTACCTATAAGGTTATGGGATCAGTTTGTGGTTAGGATTATAGGTTACCTATAAAGTTATGGGATCAGTCTGGGGTTAGGATTAAAGGTTACCTATAAGGTTATGGGATCAGTTTTGTGTTAGGATTATAGGTTACCTATAAGGTTATGGTATCAGTTTTGGGTTAGGATTATAGGTTACCTATAAGGTTATGGGATCAGTTTTGGGTTAGGATTATAGGTTACCTATAAGGTTATGGGATCAGTTTGGGGTTAGGATTATAGGTTACCTATAAAGTTATGGGATCAGTTTGTGGTTAGGATTATAGGTTACCTATACGTTTATAGGTTCAGTTTGTGGTTAGGATTATAGGTTACCTATAAGGTTATGGGATCAGTTTGGGGTTAGGATTAAAGGTTACCTATAAGGTCATGGGATCAATTTGTGTTTAGGATTATAGGTTACCTATAAGGTTATGGGATCAGTTTGGGGTTAGGATTATAGGTTACCTATAAAGTTATGGGATCAGTTTGGGTTTAGGATTAAAGTTTACCTATAAGGTTATGGGATCAGTTTGGGGTTAGGATTATAGGTTACCTATAAGGTTATGGGATCAGTTTGGGGTTAGGATTATAGGTTACCTATAAGGTTATGGGATCAGTTTGGGGTTAGGATTATAGGTTACCTATAAGGTTATGGGATCAGTTTGGGGTTAGGATTATAGGTTACCTATAAGGTTATGGGATCAGTTTGGGGTTAGGATTATAGGTTACCTATAAGGTTATGGGATCAGTTTGGGGTTAGGATTATAGGTTACCTATAAGGTTATGGGATCAGTTTGGGGTAAGGATTATAGGTTACCTATAAGGTTATGGGATCCGTCTGGGGTTAGGATTATAGGTTACCTATAAGGCTATGGGACCAGTTTGGGGTTAGGATTATAGGTTACCTATAAGGTTATGGGATCAGTTTGGGGTTAGGATTATAGGTTACCTATAAGGTCATGGGATCAGTTTGAGGTTAGGATTATAGGTTACCTATAAAGTTATGGGATCAGTTTGGGGTTAGGATTATAGGTTACCTATAAGGTTATGGGATCAGTTTGGGGTTAGGATTATAGGTTACCTATAAGGTTATGGGATCAGTTTGGGGTTAGGATTATAGGTTACCTATAAGGTTATGGGATCAGTTTGGGGTTAGGATTATAGGTTACCTATAAGGTTATGGGATCAGTTTGGGGTAAGGATTATAGGTTACCTATAAGGTTATGGGATCCGTCTGGGGTTAGGATTATAGGTTACCTATTAGGCTATGGGACCAGTTTGGGGTTAGGATTATAGGTTACCTATAAGGTTATGGGATCAGTTTGGGGTTAGGATTATAGGTTACCTATAAGGTCATGGGATCAGTTTGAGGTTAGGATTATAGGTTACCTATAAAGTTATGGGATCAGTTTGGGGTTAGGATTATAGGTTACCTATAAGGTTATGGGTTCAGTTTGTGGTTAGGATTATAGGTTACCTATACGGTTATGGGTTCAGTTTGTGGTTAGGATTATAGGTTACCTATAAGGTTATGGGATCAGTTTGTGGTTAGGATTATAGGTTACCTATAAAGTTATGGGATCAGTCTGGGGTTAGGATTAAAGGTTACCTATAAGGTTATGGGATCAGTTTTGTGTTAGGATTATAGGTTACCTATAAGGTTATGGTATCAGTTTTGGGTTAGGATTATAGGTTACCTATAAGGTTATGGGATCAGTTTTGGGTTAGGATTATAGGTTACCTATAAGGTTATGGGATCAGTTTGGGGTTAGGATTATAGGTTACCTATAAAGTTATGGGATCAGTTTGTGGTTAGGATTATAGGTTACCTATACGTTTATAGGTTCAGTTTGTGGTTAGGATTATAGGTTACCTATAAGGTTATGGGATCAGTTTGGGGTTAGGATTAAAGGTTACCTATAAGGTCATGGGATCAATTTGTGTTTAGGATTATAGGTTACCTATAAGGTTATGGGATCAGTTTGGGGTTAGGATTATAGGTTACCTATAAAGTTATGGGATCAGTTTGGGTTTAGGATTAAAGTTTACCTATAAGGTTATGGGATCAGTTTGGGGTTAGGATTATAGGTTACCTATAAGGTTATGGGATCAGTTTGGGGTTAGGATTATAGGTTACCTATAAGGTTATGGGATCAGTTTGGGGTTAGGATTATAGGTTACCTATAAGGTTATGGGATCAGTTTGGGGTTAGGATTATAGGTTACCTATAAGGTTATGGGATCAGTTTGGGGTTAGGATTATAGGTTACCTATAAGGTTATGGGATCAGTTTGGGGTTAGGATTATAGGTTACCTATAAGGTTATGGGATCAGTTTGGGGTAAGGATTATAGGTTACCTATAAGGTTATGGGATCCGTCTGGGGTTAGGATTATAGGTTACCTATAAGGCTATGGGACCAGTTTGGGGTTAGGATTATAGGTTACCTATAAGGTTATGGGATCAGTTTGGGGTTAGGATTATAGGTTACCTATAAGGTCATGGGATCAGTTTGAGGTTAGGATTATAGGTTACCTATAAAGTTATGGGATCAGTTTGGGGTTAGGATTATAGGTTACCTATAAGGTTATGGGTTCAGTTTGTGGTTAGGATTATAGGTTACCTATACGGTTATGGGTTCAGTTTGTGGTTAGGATTATAGGTTACCTATAAGGTTATGGGATCAGTTTGTGGTTAGGATTATAGGTTACCTATAAAGTTATGGGATCAGTCTGGGGTTAGGATTAAAGGTTACCTATAAGGTTATGGGATCAGTTTTGTGTTAGGATTATAGGTTACCTATAAGGTTATGGTATCAGTTTTGGGTTAGGATTATAGGTTACCTATAAGGTTATGGGATCAGTTTTGGGTTAGGATTATAGGTTACCTATAAGGTTATGGGATCAGTTTGGGGTTAGGATTATAGGTTACCTATAAAGTTATGGGATCAGTTTGTGGTTAGGATTATAGGTTACCTATACGTTTATAGGTTCAGTTTGTGGTTAGGATTATAGGTTACCTATAAGGTTATGGGATCAGTTTGGGGTTAGGATTAAAGGTTACCTATAAGGTCATGGGATCAATTTGTGGTTAGGATTATAGATTACCTATAAAGTCATGGGATCGGTTTGGGGTTAGGATTATAGGTTACCTATAAAGTTATGGGATCAGTTTGGGGTTAGGATTAAAGGTTACCTATAAGGTTATGGGATCAGTTTGGGGTTAGGATTAAAGGTTACCTATAAGGTTATGGGATCAGTTTGGGGTTAGGATTATAGGTTACCTATAAAGTTATGGGATCAGTTTGGGGTTAGGATTAAAGTTTACCTATAAGGTTATGGGA